>NC_091823.1:124512235-124727235 GCF_038994185.2 Dermacentor albipictus | reverse complement strand
AATATTTGGGAATTACAAATAATACTCTCGCTGAAAACTTGATGCAATTTCCAGGTAGATGCACCGAAATTGAGCTCACAATTGTTACGAAATCTTACTCCTAGGGTATGTTGCGCCTCATCACCTGAACAGCAGAATTTACCACACTCTATCTTCGACGATAAGCGCGTTTTATTGTATAATACATAAATGCGTGTACCAGCAAAGCCTATTGTTCTGAGATAAGGAGTTCACAATGCTATCAGTGCTGTCCAAAGCAGAAACGCCTTGTGGAATAGAAATCAGCTATGGTTTCCTTGGAAATGGCGATTAGAACTCGTGTTACAGCTCCAATAATCCTGAGTAACTCAAATGGCGAAATGCCGCACCCTGATTTAACAAAACAATGTCAGTATGCAAGGCGCTGGGAGTCGTGAAAAAACACGTGGTACTTCGTGATTTTTCTTCCAACAGAAGAAATGCGATATGTTCCGACGGCTTCCTACTTAGCGCACCAGCTTTTTCTCCACCTCCTCCCTCATCATCGGCGGGTATGACGAGCTACGTGTACATAAACGCTGCTAAGGAAAGCAGTTACTGCTCTGACGAAAAGAAGTCTTATTGTCGGAACGTTGGCTCCAATGACATTCTTTGTCTGGCAACTATTACTCACATGAAGATTCCGTCGTCCTGTAAACGACTGCCATGCTTGTTATTTACTTAGTAATTTGTTATTTACTACAAATACAGAGTCTGCAGGTGCGTTATCGTGGGGCAGAATCCAGCGGCCTTCTTTGGACAAATTTGGCCTCACACTGCGCACACAATCTCTCAGATACTTCGGGAACTTCACGTGGAAAGCTGCATTAAGTTTGACCTTCACGTGCAAATTCGTGATGCACAATTTCAAGGCAGTCAACGCACACGATCAATATGACCGGTTTTTGGGTTGTTACCTGCCGTGGTTACTCAGTGGCTATGGTGTTGAGCTGCTGAGCACGAGGTCGCGGGATCGAATCCCGGCCACGCTGGCCGCATTTCGATGGGGCCGAAATGCGAAAACACCCGTGTCCTTAGATTTAGGTGCACGTTAAAGAACCCCAGGTGGTCGAAATTTCCGGAGTCCATTACGGCGCGCATCATAATCTGAAAATGGTTTTGGCACGTAAAACCCCATAATTCTTTTTCTTTGCGTTGTTGTCCCAAGCATTTTTTTTTGTTCTTGTGGCTTGGCTCGTCTTTCTTTTCCCACTTTTTGCTCCGCGACATCCGATCAATATCGTATTCGCAAATTCAAGTTTCATCACGGGTGACAACCCATAGCGAGAATTTATCGCTGTCGTCTGACATTTTCCAATCGAGGCAACATTCTCTGCATCACTACTTCCGCTCAGGAGTCAGAAGTTTTGGCCCCAACATTTCGCAAGCCCTTGTTATTTGCAAATTTTCAGCTTAAATACGGCGAACAGATGATTTTCCTAAACCAAATGTTTTTGATATCATGCTAACATGTTTTCATTGGTCACTGAGCACTATAGTGCTCAGTGACCAATGCTCAGGGTGCAGAACTCGCGGCGCTCCGTGCTGCACTTGATTTCATTAAGCAGAAGCCACCGCAACAATGGACAGTCTTTAGTGACTCCAAGGCAGCCCTTCAGTGCATACGAAGCCCAATGCGCCACGGACCCAATGAACAACTGGCCTCAGAAATTCGGCACATATATCACCAAAGCTATGACAGGGTGCTCAGGGTGCAGAACTCGCGGCGCTCCGTGCTGCACTTGATTTCATTAAGCAGAAGCCACCGCAACAATGGACAGTCTTTAGTGACTGCAAGGCAGCCCTTCAGTGCATACGAAGCGCAATGCGCCACGGACCCAATGAACAACTGGCCTCAGAAATTCGGCACATATATCACCAAAGCTATGACAAGGGACACAACATAATCTTTCAGTGGCTTCCAGGACATTGTAACATCAGCGGGAATGACCACGCCGACGAAGCCGCCCGTTCTGCACATGAAAGTGGTCAACGAGTCTTCATTCCGCTTTCGCGAACAGACGCTGCGGCTCAGCTGCGATTGATGACCCGTGAGTGTACTTTGCCCCTGTGGGACTCGAATGTTTTCACAGTGTGTCGGTTGCGTTCGTTGTCTCCGGACATACGGATGCACCTCCCGCCTGGATTACCCCGACGTGACCAGACTATGCTCTACCGTCTGTGGCTAGGCGTTGCCTTTACAAACGCCTATGCTTTCCTCATAGGAATGGCCAACAGCCCCACGTGCGACACATGTAACATCGACGAGATGCTCGCACACATTATCTGTGTCTGCCCGCGATACAGTGCTGAGAGACAAGTGATGCGCAGAGTGCTGGACCAGTTGGACAATCGTCCACTTTCAGAACTAAAAGCTTTAGGCCAATGCTCCGAAAGAACATCCGCGTTGAAGGCCTTACTCGCGCTAGTAAGGTTCTTGCGGTCCACGGGGCTTCACGACAGACTCTAAGAATGCCGCCCCCTACCGCTCTGTAGTGTACGCGCTTTGTTCGTGCTTGTCTCCCTTTCTTTCTATCTCCCCCTTCTACTGTTTCTCTTTTTATCCCTCTTAACCCTTCCCCCTGCGCAGGGTAGCCAACCGGAACTACCTCTGGTTAACCTCCCTGCCTTTCTCTACATTATTTTCTCTCTCTGAGCACTATAGAAAACACACTAAGATGTTTTCATCATCGCATGAGGTGGACGGGTGTCCTGATGTTGCACGGTCCTTGCGGTTCCGACGGCCTTCTAGAAAGCGCTGGACCCCCTTGAACACACTTGCCTGCGTTAGGGCATCCTTTCGATGAAGGCGCGACCACATGCACGCAATTTTCGTGTGACGGCGACAATGCACGAGCGATGAGCCGAAGCTAATCCCGTCGGAAGTCCAGGCGAAGCTAATCCTCGGAAGTCCAGGCGATGAAAATTGGGGAACTCGCAAGGATCGCCTCTGCGAGTCGAACACCGATACATTCTAAGATGCCTGACTGCTTCTCACGCTTCCCGTAAAATGCAGTTTATGTGAATGTAATGTTTACAGGGAAACGTTGCCGGCGGACGCTATGCACCAAGGCGAGCTTGCTGGTACAAACGCGGCCTTTTGCTTGGGCCGATCCCGGAGGTAGTGAACAGCCGCGCCAGATAATTAAATTATTTTTCAAGTTTCTCTTATTGTTTCACACTTTTAATATTTCGGTGTGAGAATATTAAACATAAAAGACATGCGCTGTCGGGATCTTGTTTCACTACATTTGTTTGTGGGCTGTCATTCTCAAAATTCCGAGAAATAATTTTGTGAAGAATGAAAGACGTGGTATGAGCAATTAGTGATAGCATGTGTGACAGTATAGCCCGCATATACCACATGTCATATTGCAAGGCGTGACATATGCACATACCTAAATATAAACGGAAATTTTCGCACATGGGCAACTTCGCCGAAGCCGGTGCTAGATTTTCTGCAACAGGGGACCCTTAACGCTCTCGCGTTTCAAATATAAATTGCAAAATCAGCCATCACTTCGTCTCGTCTTATGCTAAAGACAAAGTATCAGAGTTGTATTGCGGTTTTATTCAGATTGCTTGTTCGTTTTGATGCTTTTAGGTCTAAGAGGCCACCGGGAGCCACGAAAGTGTTTTCCGTTTTGCTTACCAGATGTTGGCCACTCCATTTCACGTTCGTGGCATGGAATGAATTTTCAGTGGCGATGACAATAGATCTTGGTTAAGGCATTGGCCTCGTGGTACGTTTGTGCTTTTTTTTAGTGACGTGCGATTGTATTTATTTGGACAGCAATGTAAATTTGTGGCTACTCATTTTACCAATGTCACGTCCATGTGGATGCTTCATGTCATGACCCGACAGAGTGACAGGTCCTACCTTTCACTCACGTCACTTGTCGATTTTGCGTGACTCTCGGGCGCATGTGGTTGTCGCTTAGGTCATCGCAACATTTCGTGAATCCGCGCCATTCTTGTAAAATTTCACCAGAAATTTGTTTCGGGCTCGTCAATCTCCATTTAGAAAAATAATAAAGGGTTGCGTAAAAAGTGCAGGCATGAAATTCTACCTTGAGATAAAGCTGTAAGGCTCGTACTAGAGGTCAGCCACGTCTTCTTGAGGGGAGAGAGTAAGAGAGTGACATCGCTATGAGTGGAGAAGGCAAGAATGTGGCGTCGCTGCATTTTTGCATCTTTTTTTTTTTTTGCTGACTCACTGCATGAACTATTGGGGCGGGCCTCGTGTGTATTCAGCTACAAATACTGCGATGATGTGCACACTAAATGTTCGCGACTACTTGGACATACGCGGAAACTACGACCAGTAATCTTACAAAAAAAAAGTTGACTCGCCATCCCCGTCCTGTGAAAGTGGAAGTGCGGTGAAGCTGCAGAAAAACAATTCTGAAACTGCCGAGGGGAGTATGCGATGCTGTATTGCTTTATAGCAATGTTAGCAGTGGCAATTTAGAGTAGTAGTAGCAATGGTAATTTGGGAGCATGCAAGCGCTGGTCGTTTTGCTGTTTCTTTATCCCTTTGCCGCTCCACGTATTCACGTTCCTCCTCGGGAGTCATAAGTATCCGTTGCCTACCCATAGCGGTGCTACAACAACGATGAAATCAGTTGCTAGGCTGGTTCTTTCATATACGAAAGGCTCGTCTCCTCCCTCCCCATGTCGCAAGCTGCGGTCACCGCGGCAACATGCGTAACAGCAATCTTTACGTGGAAAGGTATGGGGGGAGCACTACGCGCTTCGCGTTTTCAACAGGAGTGCCTTATCATGAATTATGTGGTTGGGATGCTTGTTTTGTGCGTTTTCTTTTGAAAACGAAGGCTGTTCTGTATGTTGCATGCCACTTTTCGCTTCACTTTGCTAAGTGCTTGAAGCCTGTTTCATCTCCGCTGCGGGCAGACGCTGCGGCTGGGCTGCGATTGATGTCCGTGAATTTATTTTACCTCTGCGGGACTCGAACGTTTTCACCATGCGCCATTTGCGTTCGTTGACTCCGGACATACAGATGCACCTACCGTCTGGGTTACCATGACGTGAAAAGACCATGTTCTACCGTCTGTAGCTAGGCGTTGCATTTGCGAACTCATATGCTTTCCTTATTGGAATGACCAACAACGCCAGGTACTACAGATGCGACAGCGATGGGACGCTCGCATATAGTATCTGTGTCTGCCAGCGGTATAGTGCCGAGAGACAAGTTATGTGCTGAGTACTGGACGAGTTGGACCATCGTCCACTAACACAACTCAAAGCTTTAGGTCAATGCTCCCAAATAACGTCCGCGCTGAAGGCCTTAGTCGCGTTATTAAGGTTCGGTATACGGGGCTTCACGATAGACTAATAATGCCAGCCCCTACCGCTCTATGGAGTACGCGGTTTGTTCGTGCACGTCTCTCTTTCTCTCTATATACCCCTTCCACTATGTTTCTCTTTTTATCCCCCTTTAACCCTTCGCCCCATGGGTAGCCAACCGGAACTACCGCTGGTTAACCACCCTGCCTTCGTCGAGTAAATGCACGTGCGCATCCGAATCGCGTCTGTCGTTTTTTGCATTTGTCGCGAATTCAATACTGGCCGCAGTTACCGCTCATTTCGATGGACCCAAAATGTAAAAGCCCTCGTGTACTTAGATTTAAGTGCACGTTAAAGAAACCTTGTTAGTCAAAATTACTCCGTACTCAAAATTACTCCGGATGTTACGTGCGTCATCATCACATCGTCGTTTTGTTGAGTAAACCTCAAAATTTGTTTCATCATTTTTTTTTCACATTTGTTTATCCTGCTGCCAGCCAAAGCCGCTAATAGATACGTCAAATAATTAGCGCCCATCAAGCGCGGAAATTGGTTCTCAAATCTTCCGTGAAGGAAGTGCAGGCAGAAGTTTCAAGGGCGTTTTCACAATACAAATGAATGGTGTCTCGTTTTACTCTCCTGGAATGCACTGATGTGTAGGGAAGAATATAGGCCTATATCGTCTAGGATCGTAACTCCTGCTGCTAATTCTCCGTAACTTCTGCCCCTTACAAACGGTGGGCTTCGTGCGTAAACGTCAGAGTGAACACTCGTATGCACATTCCATGGTGGACGTGACAAAAAGCACTAGTTTGGAGACTGTTTGCAGCTTGTGTCGAATGTGTAGCGTGCTCGTTTTCGCTATCTTGTGGAAAAGGGTTAGGACACCTCATGGCCAGGTGTCCTAATGGGCGATTACGGGAACGCCAGAATAAAGTTGGCAAAGTTGTCATGAAGGATCACTTTGAGGCACATTGCGCCCGCGCCAGATAAGAGCCTCGTTGCGCTACAGACAAACGGTGGCCCAGAACGCTGATCAGCAGTCCAGAGATACCGTAGATACCGTCGAGACTAACAACAGAAGGTCTAATTACGTCAATTGTCCGTCTGTATTTTATCTCAGAAAACGAAATCCTATTTCTTTTTTGATAATAGCTTATGACGAATGGATTGCTCGGTTGTTTCGTTTGTGCGCTTTTCATTCTGTGTTGCGCGGTGACGTTTTGTGGGATGGCATATATATCAATCACGTGCAATAAAACCCTCACTTGTTAGTAACACCGTGACTCCGTCTATCTCTCTTTCTTTTTCTTTGTAAGTCCATCAGTCTATCCTTTCGGGTAAAACATTGCTACACGTTTATGTGTCATAAGGCGCATGCATAGGAATTTGTAGCTTAACAGAAAATATTAAATAACCACAAAAATAAAGCAAATCTACGCGTTCCTTTCAGCTTCGCGCTCGTTGCTCATTAAAGGTACACTAAAGTGAAACAATAAATCAGTTTAGACTAATGGAGCATTGTTTGAGAACCCTGCTGGCAGTCATTAAAAAAGTATTTTGATTAATAGATGAGAAAATGAAGTTCCAAGTATCAGTAATTGAATTTCGCGCCGAAACCCCAGCCACGGTACGTCAGCGTGACGTCAGGCATTCCAAAGTATGTTTTCGCATTTGGGCCGCTTTGCCTGAGTAAAGGTTCCTTAAACTTGCCATGATTAATATTTGCCTCCTTAGAACACAATGTAGTCAATCTGTACCGCTATATATAATTAGTTGGCCCTAGACGATGCCATCAAAATCCAAGATGCGACAGACCCCAGGTGCGAGAACTCAAGTAGGCGTCGCCACCCGTATTTCGTTCTTGCGCTTTTTCTGGCTTACCGAACGTCTTATCGTTGTAAGAGTGGTGTTTATGGTGTTGTAGAACAGTAATTTACTTATGCAGAAGAAATCATTTTTCACTTTAGTGTCCCTTTAAACCAACAAGTTACGTAAAGGCACAGTGGCAACAACAAAGGAATGTAAGACTGAAAGATATGCATTTAGTTTCGTAAATCCCTAGAGTGACCTATGGCCTAGATGATGTCAGGAACAATACATTTTGCTCTTCGTGCGGTTTTTGTCTTCACCCCATGAACAATCTTCAATATTGACACGTGTACTTTTTTATCAGGTGACCGCGTTTCACCATCTAACAAATGTTATCGCTCTGCGCAGAATGCGCCAACATGTATCGGAAATTTCTCGAATGTTATCGGACGATTCCATCGATTGTCTGTTGTCACCAAACCATGTGCAATCTTATTGCATGCATGCGCGTCGCGAATTGTGTAGTACTTTCTGGAAGACACGCAGGCACCACTGATTACTCTGGAACCTTCGATGACACATTGTAAAAGCCGCCGCGCTTGACCCGCTGATTAGATTTTGACGATTGCCGACTGTATTCGCCGCTATCGTTATTCTTCGAGTAAAGCCTGTTTTTCAGGGCACAGGTTCGCCCAATAAAACGTTAGTTTCGTCATTCGCAGTTTTGCTGCTGCGTTCTTTAGAGCCACTACTACGTGACAAAATAATATATACCCCAAGGGGAAGTTCGTCAACTCAGGTTTCCACGCTAACGAATTCGTGCCATTAGTCATGAGCTTTGGAAGTCGCTTGCATGATACCGCTATGCCCGAGGGTGCGGGATGAAATGCTGGCTTCGGCGGCCGCATTTCAATGGAAGCCAAGTGCAAAAACGGCCGTGTATCGTGCATTGCGTATACGGTAAAAAAAAAAACATATGGTCGAAAATAGTCAGAAGCCCCCACTGCTGTATGCCTCATTATCACATCATGGTGTTGGCACGCACGTAAAACTGCAGAATCTATTTATTTAAGAACTTTATAATCCACTTTTCTATCTTCACCAGAGGAAAGCAAATGATGGTAGCACGCATTATGTGGACAGCACAAAGGCAGTCAGCGTTGCTAAAGGGACAGATTGAATTCTGCGAAAGATGTTTCGACGAAAAATTGCCCATTTCAGCCGATTTAAAGGAGCCTGGGGCTGAGCTTGTGACGTATAATGATTTACGTAAAAAAATATTACTCCATTTCTGGAAAAATTTACTGCGTTGGTTTCTTGCACCAATGTACGCAAGGTGGGCAGCAATCATGGATGTCCCACTAGTGAACCCCAAGCAGCCGCACAAACTAACGTCCGTACAGGGTAAACCCTGATCGTTTGCGGTGGCCTTTCCCATACCGTGGAAAATGGTCGTCTCGCGTTCATTTTTGCGTGGCGTGCGTCCTCTTCAATTTTCTTTCTTTCTCGCCCGGAGTCTTTCTTAGAAGCTCATGACGACGCATCCATTACGTCGTCATGCGTGCGTGAGCGCCGATATGAATGACCCGTGATGGGCTGGCCTCAAATTCGTGCACGTAGAACGGAAGACTGCGAAACCTATTACGGCGCTCCTTTTATATGTTCACTTCAGCATTGCGGTGCAACTCAGTCCGTACACATTGGTCAAGAAGAGGTCGCGTAGGGTGAGTATCCGGCTTTGTTTCCACTTTTAGAGCGCCGGCCTTGGCGCATGTTCCAACGGCGCGCGTCGGCATCGGCGCTGGCGTAAGCGAGCGGACGGGCACCACATCGAAGGATGAAAGAGTGAACGCGAACCGGGATGTGAAAGAAACGAGCTGCGAATGGTGGAGATCAATGAGAGCGGCCCGTTCAGCGACGTGCGCGTGGGAAACTGGTAACACGCGTACCCGCTCGACCGTTCGATGTGCACTCTTATGTGGCCTCAGCCGGACCGCTCATTTCGTTCTTTCTTTTGCTCGCGTCAACTCTCGCTCGCGCTTGTTTGGTTTGCTTGGTCTGGTCTCGTTGGCGCTTGTTTCCATTGGCATGGTTTGAGATTGTTTCTTTACTACGATGAGTCTAAACCGAGACGTCCTGGTGGAAAGGTTTTGGAGACAGTGCGCCATATACGATTCTGTAACGCGAAACGGACCCTGAATACAAGGACGGGGAGGCGGCTCCCAGTACCTCGTTCTCCTTGACTTTCGAATGCGGTGACGCCTCATTGGCAACGACGTCGTCATCTTCATGAGACATGACTAGCGTTCAGAACGAAGGACGAAGAAAGTATACAACAGGCGCCGACCTATGAGCATGCGAAGGAAACAGCGCGCTACATCTCGCACCTACAGAGAGAAGCTGAAAGTTTCATGCTGCCACGTGACTGCGGGAACGGCTCCCCGCGAGTTGATGTGGCAGCTCTGCCGCAGCTGCGTTCTCGTGCCAGCGGCACTACGCGCACGTTTTAGCGCCGGTGCGTATGGGACGTTCTGCTGCGACGATCGCTCCGAGAAAGCGCCATATTCTCGAGCGCGTCGTCTGTTCCCCGATGACGCCATCGATAAGGCATGCGGCGAGCGCGTCAAAACAAAGCGCTGCATGAGCGGAGGTCTGCCTGCGGCGGCTGCTGTGAATCGCGCCCACACTTGGCCCGCGCACTTCCTCTCAATCTCTCGATTAGCGATGCAGTCGTGCCTCACTTCGCTCCATCTGCAATGTACCGCACGAGAGAGATTGTCTGCGCCAGCCAGTATATCACGAAATGGAAACACGTATACAGTGGCGCTCAAATTTTGCATCAGTGAGTAACGTAATCGTCGGTGGACTTTTTATCTGCATCCAAGCGCAAGTGTATATTTCATTTGCAGCTTCTTGTGGAACTTCTTATCGTTTGAAGTATTCTGGCAACATATTTTCATAGTTTATCTGTCACTGTTGCTGTCAAGGGCAGCGCTTTGTACATTCCAAGTCTACGTAGTGACTCACCCATGACGTCGTGGTGCGCGCTTTATTGCATCTTATTGCATACCTTTTGGTAGCAGAAGCAACGCCATGTAAGCTTTAGTTTTGCATGTAGCGCGAGAACTGCAAGCTGATAAAATTTGTGCGATAAAAATAAAAACATGTCCAAATCCTTTTTAGAAACAGTGTTCTCTTTTCGCTTAATTTTAAGTTGACTATTGAAATCTTCTTGGGCCGGCATAAGTACTGAGCGAACACTTCGCAACACTTTTTTTTCGACGTATCTCTGCTGAGTATATTGCTTTTAAATAAAATCCCATTTGCAAATTAT
The DNA here is from genome assembly GCF_038994185.2 of Dermacentor albipictus. NCBI lineage: Eukaryota > Metazoa > Arthropoda > Arachnida > Ixodida > Ixodidae > Dermacentor > Dermacentor albipictus. The sequence goes on along the minus strand of NC_091823.1, from coordinate 124,716,764 downwards.
TTATGCTATTTACGCAGAGACATTTTGGTAGATTTACCTCTTTAAACACAAACGCTCCAACTGTTACCTAGAAAACACATTTTTCATTGCTCTGTACCCGCCATAAGAGATAACTACGAAAATTGGGTTCATACGAATGATTGAGAATGCCTTGAATCTTGTTGGAATATTGCCGAAAGGACCAGTTGTATATTTCCAGCTCATGTATGTCAGGTATTCGATGAACTATACGTAGATATGGATAAATTTTTATTCAGTTTGCTCTCCATAGTCACCGAGGAGGGCGGGAGCAAAAGAACACGCATAAAGCATGGGCTGGGACAAATGTCACTAGAAGATGCTCTCCTTTAGCTACACTTCAGGTTAAAAACAGAGGAGCCAGTTTATCATTCTTTGTATGCACTGCATGCCATTTTCGCAGATTTAACTCTCGATAAGTTTTCTTAATTTTGTTATAGAATCCCAAGCATCAAGAAACGCAAATATTTAGAAAAGCGAATTCAAAAACCAAAGTATTTGCGCTTCCATGCGACTCAAGAGCGTTCGTAACTATTAAAACGTAACCTATACAAACCTGGACTAAATGTGGCTTATGCAGCTGAGGCGCGTTCCTGCATGACCTATCTGTTCTCTTTTGTAGGTTCTTTCTACATAACATGACCAAAGGATTAAACACGCGTCTCGCTGGCTTCATCATCGCCATGCTCGTCCTCGAGGTGGCCGCCGGAGGCTATGGCGGCGTCGCATGGAACACGGGTGGCCGCGGATACAGCTACGGCAGAGGCGACCGCAGCAGCGAAGAAAGCCACGAACGGCACCATCGCTACGGCCAGCAAAGCTACGGACACAACCTACAGCCGCTCTACGGTGGCCATCCGACGTACATACAGCGGCCCGTGCAGCACTCCGGCTATGCCCCTACCTACGGCTCGCAGCATGGACACACGGGTCTGCTGCACAAGGTCGCGGGCAAGTTCCACGGATGAACGAGAGAAGACTAGCTATTAAAGTGCAGAAACATGGATTCAAGTGTGTAGCATTACTCTTCGTTATAACGTTTCTTGGTACGCCGGTATTCGTAATAAGAGTTTGCGATTGTGGACAACCCTACCTCTCACGGACTACCGTTGATGCAGTAAAGCGTTACATAAGCCTAAAAGTATTGCTTCTTTTTATGCGCTTCATTCTCGCGTAGTTTAGCGATAAGGCAAGACTACGTACGCTCAAGCAAGGCTCCTCTGTGCAGTTAAGAATTAGGGCACTCATTTGTCGTTGACACCACACTTCCGGGCATTTGTGCATTCACCTTTGTCCGGTATTCCAGTAGTTTCTTTTTGTAGTATGCTCGTTCCTCACTTAATGAAGATTACCGAGTAGCAATGAGTAATGTATCGTCTGGGCCCGTTCACTTGAGAGTGCAAATGAACACAACAATGGCATCTCATATAGGTAAACTCAAGGGCAATAGGAGATATCTTGAAATATGACAGCTCGTCTACTGTAACATGACTGAATAATTATGTACGCTTGTTTCCTATTTATTTATTTATTCCTTCATTTATTGTGTTCGTATTCAGTAGGTGTATCCAAGTGCTAGTCATTCTTCTACGACATATGTAAGGATACACTGTTCTAAATAAAGTTATCATATTACTTTCTGTTTCGTTGTCGAGTTTATTATTTCGTAATTTCCACACAATGTCGCGCAAGGAGATTTGCTCTTTCCGAAAAATACTTGCACAGTCGTTTGCATATTAATAGACATAACTAAAGGCGTAAGCCTATTTCTTCCCACGCTTCAGGTACATCAGCACGAGTTATGGGGGAAGAGGTGGTTTGTCACCAGCTTTATAGTGCCTATAAATCCATACTTCTGTCTTTTGTGCCTGTGTATATACCTATTTCTGATTTCTTGCAGCAATGCGAGATCGAATCCACTCTTTCACCTTTGAAATGAGAGTGGTTTGCCGGCCTTTTGTATTTGTACTACCTCCTTATTATATCAGAACAAATGTACTGAATGTGTTGGCTACAGCACGCGGATAAAAACAACAACAACAACAGCGATACTAATAATAATAATAATAATAATAATAATAATAATAATAATAAGTTGTACCCTACCACTCGATAATGTCTAAAACCACAGACGCACCAGAAGTGAAATTCTCCACATAATCACAATAATAATCAAGCGGCCTCTCATATGCCCAGAAAAGCTTTGTGAAGCGATAGCTTGCAGCAGCTAGCGCAATGTGGTTGCGGCTTTCAGACCTCTCTACTCAACTCGACGGCAGTTTTCTTCAAGGTCAACACTAGTGACGTCACCAGTGTTGACCTTGTTGTAACCACGTTTTATAGGTACCATCGTGCTTTTTCATTGCCTCACTTCTCGCCTACACTTCGGTTACTGTTATGACATGTGCCATCTTCATTTTTTGACCGCCCAATGTTCGTGCGTACAACAGCTTGGTTCGGTTTTATTTTTTGTCTTCATATTTATTCGGCCCAGTGTTACAGTTAGTCTGCACAATTGTCTTAAGTTATCTGCACAAATGTGAGAAACGATGGGGTCATGTGCCCGGGATATTGTTGAAGTAGGCTATGCTCTGATTTTCAAGAAAAAAGGTTGACAGTCTGCGCCTGTGGTGTGTTGCGTGTTTGTTTCAATTGTCCTCGTCTTTTCGCGCACTGTAAACCTCCCTTCATGTATGAACCAACTAGCCATCAATAACGTCCTACTAAATGAAGGGGGAATCTTTAAAAACAATAGTCTCCCCAATTTCTTCCTTTGGCAAAACAAGTCCTCCCTCGGCCTCCTCCAGCAAGATATTTGAAAGTGATGCTACGACTTAACCATCTGTCATCAGTTTGTATCTTCGAGAAGCCCTTTTTCCTGCTCTTGAGGCGCATGCGGGAAGGCTGAAGTCAGGGTCCCATACCTGCGACAGTTGAGGAATATTGTTCGTCCAGCCATTGACGGATATACAAAGTCGCCGCTCATTTTAAAGGGGAAACACTTTGGCAACATCAAATAATTGTAGCAGGAGTACGCTTCTGCAACCCCTGCCGACTGATTGCCAGTGCACACGCACACACATACCTGCCCGGTTCTCCGAGCCCGCCCATACGATGACGCTACTATTCCAGGATTCCTTGTAAATTGAAAGTGATGAAACGCCTGCCGTGAAGTGGCGCATTTAGGAAAAGGGACCACGAACAATGGAGACGTGCAAAAACAAAGATCACAGTAGGGGTCCAGAAACTTTGGTTATGAGAATTCATCGCGGTTTTTCTATCTTTTATTTCTTTTTTACCATAGGTAGGACGTTAGGTAATAATATTACAAGAGCTTGGTGGCGCAACCCACCACCCCTTTCCAAAGGGGATGCTCATACCATCCATCCATCCGTCCATCCATAACAACCACAGTAGAGGGGAAGAGAAATGCGGCCATAATGAAACACAGAGCACCCTATAGGGATACCATAGGTACCAGGTGCTTCATGGTATCTGAGAAGATTTATTTGTTCCAGGACTTACTTTGGAAATGCGGTTGTTTGCTTGAAATCAGGGTTACTATCAGGACTCGATGGCATCGAAAGGTCATTGGGAAGCCTCGCATTAGGAGTTCACAGGAAGACTGCAAATGAAGCTGTGCAGAGTGATATGGGCTGGACAAGTTTTGATGTAAGGGAAGCTCGAATTAAAATTGATTACAAAGAACAACTGAGGAATATGGGAGAAATTAAATGGGCCGGGAGAGTGTTCCAGGTGTTTCTACAGGAATAACACTGATTCACAGTGGAGGAGAAGAACTAGGAAGCTTACCAGCAAGTACGCGACCTGTATGGTGAGTAACACAGCAACAAAGAACGTCAAGCGAAAAGGCAGAGAGGCTGAAAAAATCTGATGGGTGACGGCAATGGAGAAGAAACATGCCATGAGTAACTACTTAAGCGAAAAAAAAACGAAATCAGGAAAGAAACAATTTATGATAATCAAAATGAAGCTCATTACTTTTCGAAGCGAGATCGGGATGCCTTAGAACACGCACCTATAAAGCGAGATATAACAAGGAAGACGAAGCATGTACTTGGTGTGGTAAAGCTAGGGAAACTATGGAGCATGTTTTATTAGAATGAGAAGACGTCTACGCAGTGGTCGATTTAGGCACCACTGGCCTCCTTGAAGCGCTTGGGTTCAGCGAGAGCAGTGGAAAAGTATACATGTCCAAAATAGAGATTAGTAAGAGGTGATTGGAAGATTGGTGGAAGAAAATCAGGGAAACGACAAAAAACGGAAAAGTACAACAGCAAAGTTCACAATAGGGGGTCAGGAAATTCGTGGGAGTTAGTTATGGTTCTTATTTTTATTTTTTCCCTAGGTAGGACATTAAGCAGTATAATAGAAAGAGCTTGGTGGCGCGGCCCACCGCCCTGTTCCAAAGGGGGCGCTTATAACTATCATCCATCCATCCATAGCGGTAACGAGTCGGCGCAGCCTGCTGTAGTTGAGAAGAATGTGAACATTCTTCTTAAGCTGAAATTTTTGTTAAAATGAAAATTTAATAATTTACTTCTAGAGGTGACGCCTTGCGTCCCCGTTTTTGCCCTCGGACCATAAAAACTGTAATGTTCTTCCGCCTGCAAATGTCTATATGGTATGGAATGATAATTTCTACCGCGCCTTGTGTGCTTGATTTGCGTGTGAATTCTAGTAACGGCGAAACGAGAACCAAATAAGTAAATAAATAACATAACCACTACGCGTTCCATTTCAACAAAATGTAGACGATGTAGGTGTGGTGAAGCAGAAACTGTAAACACTCATATTTCATTTGAGGAAGAATGGTGCTTGCTCGCATGTGCCTATACCCGTTATGTAATTTTTGACAAAGACAGGAAGAAAGAAGCTTTCTATTTTTCTTATCTTTTTTACTACTTCAATCCTCGTAAAAGCGTGCATAATTTCGTCTTGCACGAGCGAAATCTTAGCAAAGACAGCAAACAGTGCCTTAGTCGTCCTTGCACGTATTCAGCAATATTTGAGCCGCAACCATCTACATAAAAAGATAAGCTATCTTGTCAGTAGTTAATACGCATACGAGAACGCGAATGTAAGTATTAGGGGAAAGGGAAATTTTTGCTGTTCCGAGGCCTGCTGGAAGAAAGAAATAGTTGTACAAGTGTGGAGAGTAGCACTTAAATTATGCTTCGTTGGTTATGTTTTGAACAAGAAGCGCACAGACACAAAACAGTGATGGCTGAAGAATGGATCATCGTGTTTGTGTGGTGAGTGTGCGAGTTCAGAAGCAGAACCAGAGAACAATCACGATGGCCAGGCCAATGCCCCTCCAGTTCACTTCACCCGGGTCGAGTTTCCAATCCTGGTGTCCTTGGGCCTGAGACCTGCCATAAACAAGAAAGAGATATCATTAAACATGGGCCGGCGGTATTGAGGCGGCGAGAATTTCTTCGTTACCTCAAAGGCTAAGCGAATCACACATATCAGAGAGCACTAGTTTAGGTAATTTTCTTGTTTTGGTTGGGCAGCCGACTACACACAAGTGGTGACACGTGCACGCGTTGCAGCAAATTTGCATAAGCAGGCTTTCTCTCGCACTCCTTCAAGCGTTACGCTCCAGCGAGCATCCGGCTACAGACTGAGGGCTTGTTTGGCCAGCCAGAGGTGACTTTAAGTAAAGGGGAAAATTCCCACCTCATTTGTCTTCGGCATGTCACCTCGGTGGCTAAAGACCGTCGCACATTCAGCGTCTATAGCGGCGATTTCTAGCGTTGCATCTCTCGGCATCATCGCACGAACGGCGCCAAGGAGAGCGCCCTGCCACACGAGGAACTCGCAGACCAGCGTTAAAGTCCCTAGATTTACTCCTCTTTTAAAAGGAAAAAATATCTAGGGGCCTTAAAGGGACACTAAAATGAAAAATGATTTCTTCTGCATCAGTAAATTACCTTTCTACATCACCAAAACACGCCACTCTTACAACGATAAGACGTTTGGCAAGCCAGAAAAAGCGCAAGGACGAAATACGGGTGGCGATGCCTACTCGAAGTTCCCGCACCTGGTGGCTGTGAAGTCTTGGATTTTGATGGCATCTTCTAGGGCCTACTAATTATATTTAGCGGTACAGGTTGACCACATTGTGTTCTAAAGGAACCAAATATTACACATGGCAAGTTTCGGGAACCTTTACTCAGCCAATGCGGCTCGAATGCGAAAACATACTTTGGAATCCCTGACGCCACGCTGACACACCGGTGCTGGGGTTTCGGCCCGAAATTCAAATACTGATACTTGGACCTTCATTTTCTCGCCTAATAATCAAAATATTTTTTATATGACTGCCTGCGGGGTTCTCAAACAATGCTTCATTAGCCTAAACTGATTTATTATTTCGCTTTCGTGTCCCTTTAACCAGCGCCTGCCCAGCGTCGCACAATGTAACCAGATGAATTTAACTGGAAGCAGTGTGCAATGCCAATTAGTTTCGCTATCGTAAGTATTTCATTATAGCTTTTTTCCGTTCTCTATAAGTTCTACGGGGCAAAAAAATAGTGAAGAAAGCAAGCACGAAGGTTTCAGCGGCTGCTTTCGCAAATGGCACCAACGCGCCGCCAATGACCCGGGTGCCCCGCGGGGGCACGCTGTGCAAACTGATTGCAGCTAACATAATAATAATATTTGGGGTTTTACGTGCCAAAACCACTTTCTGATTATGAGGCACGCCGTAGTGGAGGACTCCGGAAATTTTGACCACCTGGGGTTCTTTAACGTGCACCTAAATCTAAGTACACGGGTGTTTTCGCCCCCATCGAAATGCGGCCGCCGTGGCCGGCATTCAATCCCGCGACCTCGTGCTCAGCAGCCCAACACCATAGCCACTGAGCAACCACGGCGGGTGCAGCTAACATGGCCTCCTAGATTTGAGGACGCGTGACTGGTTTTCCTCCGGCCGTCCCAATCGCGCGGAGGCAGCTTCATAGGCGGGCGTGGCCGACTCCTCCGCGCCGTGCCACTCGCAACCGATAGAAATGTTCTTTTTTTTTAAGGTAGGTAGAACGTTATGCAATATAACAACAAGAGCTTGGTGACGCAACTCATCACCCCGTTCCAAAGGGAACACTCATAGAATCCATCCATCCTATCCTAATGCATCGGGAAGGCTTAGGGCGCTCTGGTACTTTGCCGCGGCTAGGATGAGTTGAGAACAAAAATGTTCTTGCGCCGCTATGTGATCTTTTACTGATTTGCAAATGACGGCTCAAGGTGTACAAGGCGAAAACTGCATGTTCTCTCTTAGGCAAAGTTACACCCTTTGGAGTGCCTCTTCTGCCACACAACAATAATCATCTGCCTTGATGCGTTTCCTTTCTTTAACGCTGCGAGCCCGGTACTTTCCAGTAACAAACGGCATGCGCGTTATCAGTATCATAGCATTCCCGACACGAAAGTAGCGGGCGCGGCGTTTTCAAGAAAGGAAACGCATCAAGGCTGATAACGATTACTCTTGTGTGGCAGAAGGGGCACTCCAAAGGGTGTAACTTTGCCTAAGAGTGTTGGAGCCTATTTTCTGAAATGAGCTTAATTCTAAAGCGAGAGCTTCACTAACGTAGTCGAGCCGAGTTTCGCCGTCGCCAGCAATTTGACCTTCATTTGACCGCAGCTGCTTCGTAGCCTTATCAATGCATCACGTCACTCGCCGCGCCAAGCTCCGCCGCCGCCGCCGGATTGGTGCATGCGCTCTCCATAGCTGGGTCACCGCCTGACCACGTGACTCGCAGCGCGCCTGGCTATGGGAGTGCCGCGCTCGCGTGGTCAGTGCGAGCTTGGCCATGGATGAGAGCGAGGCCGGGACTTTTTCTCTGAGCGTTGCGCGGGAGCCCGAGTCTCTGAGCCGTCGTTGCAAAGCGGCGTCTGACCAACACGCGTATATCGCTCGGCGAGCTGCTTCATGGTGAGGGTCCGGAATGCGACAGGCGTCGCACCGTCAAGATCAATGTATAGTGACCGCGTTAGCACCCTGTCCGTTTTCTGTTTGTGCTTCAACACTGCCCATGTTCGCGGCAGCTCTTCGCGTGTCTAGCGCTTGCGGTTGCCCTGTGGCACAGCAGACGTCACACCGTCGAACGATGCCTGTCTACCCAAGCCTGATCACAGCCATGTCTGGACACCGACCCAGGCACAGCCTTCATACCTGGCTTAACGATCATTGTACATCTAAGTATACAAATTACAGCTAAATTAAATCAACCTAACCATGTGAAACCAAGAATTAACCAAGCAAATTCAAGTTTTCGCTTTTCATATCCAGGGTTAGCAGAGCTAGGCCACGACCATTTCTTTTTCTGCAAACATACACTCCCTACATTTAAGTGAATACGTCGAAGCGGTATCTCTCTGCAAAATATGGTTATGGGGTGGATATGCACTATACTTCGAAATTTGCCGAATATATAGATGTGTTTGTCATACTGCGGGCCAGTTCAGAAACTGGCTCACCAAAGCAGCCACTTTCAAAGCAGTTTCGCCAACTGGCATCGGCATTTGCTTTCGTCTGGGCATTTCGCCGTCGCGATATGGCGTGAAGCACGACGTAGCACGACCCGCCCACAGAAACCTGTCGCAATCGTCCATGTACTTAGATTCAGGTGCACGTTAGAGAACCCCGAGGTGGCCAAAATAAGTTTAGTGCTCCGCGCTACGGCGTGCCTCATAATGATGGTGCTCTTTTTGCCCGTACACCCAGAATTTTGTGTAGTGATAGCGATTATGTGTATACAACTCCAGGCGGTGACATCGACATTTCGTGCCAGTTGCGCTGAACGTCGGCGCCTCATCGGAACAACTCAACGCGAAGGCTCAGTTTAAGCAGCATGCGCGTGTTGCAAAAGAAAGAAGCTTGAACGCACGCTGACGCTAACTGAACCAACCAAACTCGGCACCCGGAACATTGCTCGTTTCTCGCGATGTCGCCAGCGCCGGGTCAAGCATCGCCAGACCGTGCGGCGCCGGCGGTGAAAACGAAAGCTATGCTCGCATATCGCACAATGCTTCGCGTTTGCCTGCGAGGCTTCCCATGTTTTCCTTCCCAACTCCTTCCGTCGTGCCACGGAGGCGTGAAGTGTGGACGCACACTTTTAAGAGCAAGTTGAGAAGCACTGAGCTATCAGGAAGGTGAAAGTGACCGTGCTCAGGGTCGCCGGCGCAGCGACGGCCCCGGACTGGAACAACAGGTACGTACGTAAAGCTCGTATGTCAGTGTGCGAGCGCTCGCGTGCCTGGAGGAATGGGGAAGTTGAGTGTGTACGTGCGAGCGTTGGGCTGCAGATGACGCGGTGGTCACGTGTTTTTGTCATGGTTACTTCTTTTCCCTTGACACAGTCGTTCGGAGTAGGGTGCGCGTCGCTTGGATAAACATTCGACGTTTCCGCGATCGCAACGATTTTAGTGGTTGCTTTCTCTTTTCCTTTCTCCAAATTGATGCATGCAGTGCAAGAATAGACAGAACTCACTCACAGCATTTATTTCTTGTTTGTCGCTCACTCGGACACAGACTCACCAAAATTATACTTAGCCAGCCTCACACTCGCGGGTCAGTGTAAGTTTGAATGAGTCTGAATGAGTGGACCCACGAGTCAGTTAGCTGAACTGTGCCATATATACTCTCCCTCCAGAGCTCAGCGCTTTCGTTCCCAAGGTCGTGGTGACAGTAAATCCCAAGGATAAAGCACCCACTCCTGAATTCCTATGTCGAGATGGCATCAAACCAGCTGGCTGGTGTGATGTGTTTCCTTGTGACACGTTTTCCGATATGGCAATTGAGATTGCAACGAAAGAGCTCGTTTTCGCATCAACTAGCCTGATAGCAGTAAAACACGTTGTGGGGCTAGTTGGCACACAGCTTTCAAAAAATGAAGCGCCAACGGTAACAGCACAAAAAGAAGGAAAAAAAGACAGGACAAGGCGCTTGTCCTCTCTTTTGTTCCTTCTTTGTTTGCCGTTACCGTTGGCACTTCATTTTTTGAAAGCCTGATAGCAGATACTGCTTGGTTTTACGAAGCTTCCGGAAACACTTGCAGGATTCAAAAGACCTAAATGTGTTGCGTAGTCATAGATGATATTGCAAATATTAGGTACAAGAACGTAAGCTACGAGCGGGTGTCAGCAGCCCGAATTATTTAAAATGTTTCAGAGCTGACAGCCTTCATTTTACAGCGACCTACGGGGGCCACAGCCGACGACACCTAATGGCTTTAACATTCAGACGGGCTTCATACAACACAGAAAGTAGCCCTCCATGGGTTTTCCCACCCCTCATCAACATCTGTTCACGATCAAATAATGAGGCTATGTTTCACGAGATGAGGATCACAGAATGCGTCAGAGACCACAATCTCTTGAAAAAAGCAGGATATCGGAACACCCCTATTATAAAGTGATGTCTCACTTCAGTGAACTCGAAGGGATCCAAGGAAATGGTTCACTTAAGTGAAATATTACTAAACTGAATCTGCACTAGAATATGGAACAGCATAGGCCACAGCAGACAACGAGTCAGAAATGTGAAACGCAATTTACGGAGTTATGTACATCAATACACAGGGTGTCACCGCTAACTTTAGCCAGAGCTTAAAAATATGCGAATGCCACATAGCTGGACAGAACCAAGGTAATGTTGTCTGCCATCACTTGGAGATACTCAAACCATTTTTTTTTTCATTGCGCATGATTAGATAACTAATCTTAAATAATTATTCAACTTCTCAAATATTATAGTTAGATGAAAAGTCTGAATGAGAAAATTGTAGAGCTAAATGAAAAACTCCCGATATAGCTTTCTGTTGCTCAATCCGTGCTAAATAAAACTACTTTTCCGAGCGTGAAAGCAGACCACAAATGCACGCAAAATTGCCGCACGAATGGCCGTTCGAGGCATTTTGCGTGCATTCACGGGTAATTCGTTCCAAGGGAATACGGCTTACCAGCTCACCGGCTATAATTTGTAGATTAAGATAGTGGCCGCAATGCTAATAATTGAAATTAATTAACGTATTCATGCTAATGATCTAATTCAATATTTTGATTTGTTCTATAAGTAATGGCTGCCTGACAGAGTAATTTACATCAAGGATTAGAATTGCGCTATCTACCACAGGAAATTTTTAAGAATTTGGTGCAGCTGAAAAGAAACACCCTGTATTATACCGTATCCACCTGTCTAAAAAATAAACGAATCTTGTTTTCAGGCTTTCAGTTCACGTTAAATAACACCAGGTGGTCAAAATTATTCCGAAGCGCCCTCCCCCAACACCCCTACCCCGTCTCCTGCGGCGTGCCTCCTAATCAGTTTGTCATTTTACCACATGAAATTACCGAAACAATTTTTTTCTTACTTGGTTTCATCCATCACGCACAGTCCTGTAGTCTGGTCGCAAGTGGTGCCAGTTGAACAGAGGCTGCACGTGTGACCTTCCTTGTACACAGGAAGTCCCAAGACATTACCTCTGCAGTGGCGCAAGAACGTATACATGGCACAATAAACGCAACAAATAAAAAAAGACACGAGCGCATCGGAACAAGTGCTATAGATGCACCAGGGAGATTTAGTTAATATATATTTACTCGCCACAACACTCCTGTCTGCACTCATAGGCTAAAAGGTGTGGAGAAACAGGCTTACAGGCCAAAGTCACTCAAGAGACCGCAGCGAGGCAACATATTACAAGTGCGGCAGGCCACAAAATTTTACTATTCATGAACTCCACGACAAATTTATACACAGCTGCAACAGGGAGCCTCAACAAGCACTATGAAAATGGAAGGGGCGATACACGGCGGAAAAATCTGCTTTGCTAGGACACAACGCTTCTAATTCAATGGATCACTATGTAGGTCTCAGACACACGTACAGACTGAACCTTTGATTTGGAAGCCCAGGATTCTCTCTAGCCTATATAATTGCGTAAGACAAATTATAAGTTTACAGTTTGCTATAATGCTATTCGCATAAAATGATTTTCGCTGACAGTCGGCTGGTGTCATAAGCGATGTTCCCTTCACAGCTGATAGTTCAAACTCGGTTCAACTTTTTCGGTCTTAATAAAATTAAGTATTCTTGCCTATTGCACTGCAGGGAGTTCTTTTTTTCTTCTCATATATTTTTTAATACTCGAGCATGGAATCTGCCTTGCCTTTTTTTCATTAATGATAATTAATGTGCCCAATAGAATTGAGCTTGGTTTATTCAAAGTTTTCATACGATGCGTGTCGTCGTTACTCGTATTTTTTTTCATGTAACTGCGTAAAAACTTAAATAAATATTCGACACATAATTAGCTTTCGCCAAAAAAACATTGAGATACATTTGCAGCTAGTAAGATCTGTTTTCTTTCTTTCGAGTATTCAAAAAACGGTTTCCGGCGTTTCCAGGATTGCTGAGTTTGTAGTCCTTTATAGTGTAGGTATAGCCAAAAGTGTAGGTGAGCCTTGCTGCAGCCTTGCTGCAGCCTTGCTGCTGTGCGTAATACACCAGTGCCAGCATAATGTATACAAATTACGAGCAGTGAAAGAAAAGGCCGCGGCGGTTTATCCAAGTCTTCTCGCCCTCTCTCTGCCACGCAGCACCTTGCCCTCTCGTCCGCATCGTATTGAGACCCGAAGTATCAAAGTTAAAGAAACGTTGCTAGCGCCGTGCCTGATCGCCTCTATGTCGTCTCACTACCGGTTTAGCACTGTTCTACAGTACTGAGCTGTTTCTCTTTAACACGTGCACACTTACTCGCTGAAGAAAGACAAACGGCCCTTGTAACGTTTTGAGTGCTTACTTTATGAATGACGATGCCTTTAGAGAGCCTCTAACAGGACCACGTGCGCCGTTGAGCTCATATGGCGTATTGAGACAGAAAGCGCTACAACACTGGGACGAAGGAAGGAATTAACGCTCCAGTACGCTCTGTTTCACTCCTTTTTTCAATTATTCAGGCCTTTATTTCCACCGCGCACACTCACCAACTCGCTGAGCCCATTTATTTCTCTTGAACTGCGTCAAATAGTGTGATAAAATTTTCGACAGAGACTTGCCCAGTTTTAGTTACCCACTTTCGCGGCGCCCTTATGTTGTGGCATCTAGGAGCACATCATCATGTCCCGATGATTACTCTGATGCGCATACTTTCACTTGCACTGTGAGTGATAGTATAGGCACAACCACACACTCACGCACACGCACGCATATACATATATGTGTATAAACGAGAGAAGGGGAATTGGGGGCTCAATTTTTAAATCATGAACATTAATCCAGCAGACAATGAAGCTTCCTTGTCTGTTGGCTTAATGTTCATCATATATAGTGTGTGCACATTTACATACACAACACATTTATATATTTACGTGTATATATCCACCATGGGTGGATCGATAAAAGATATCGAGCAAGATGCTCCTGTGCACCCTCCTCATCCGTACCCCCTCCGTGACGTGCAATACGCAGCCGCCAAGTGCGAGTTCCGAAAGAGGCTACTAAGACGCGGTAACTGCGTCGCGTCGAGAAACAGTACTTTCCTCCGGACTGAGACTCACCTGGGGCCGTAGTTGCACACCACCAAGCGCTGGTAGGGAAAGCGGCCCACGTTGTCGCTGCGGGTGTACGTGGCAACACTGCAGCCCACGTAGAGCGTGTTCGCCCAGATCATCTAGGCGGAGGAGGAACAGAACAGAAACAACGGTTAACGAGTGCCTTATGAATGTGCGATTTTTTTTCCTGGCATTATTAGTATATGGTATTATTAGTATTGGTATATAATGTATAGGAGCCTGCACTATACTATCACCTCAATGTTTTACGGCATGTTTCATGTAATGTGGGAAGCAAACGATGCAGGGAATGTTATTGCCGTCAGTACTGTGAACACATGGGGATGGCGTTAAAGCAGATACCGGAGGTACGGCTTGGAAAGAAAATACATGCATGTACAATCTATTGGAAATGGTTGTAAGAGAATCTTGTGGAAATCGATTATCGCTCTTAGCTGGCTCTTCTTTTTTTTCCTAAGTAAGAAAGAAAGCAAGCACTGTTTCTTTCCTATGTTTAACATCTCTCTTTCCCCTGTCCATATTGCAATCTTAGGTGTGTTACGATGTATTTTGGTGCGTACGTACAAACAAAATTGATGGAGACGTATGCAGGGCCTACTTAACTTTGGCACACTTACAACTTTCTGTAACAATAGTAATAAATTCTAGGGCCATTACAGTAAATATAGTATGCTTCGTCGTACGGGACCGACAGGGCCTTCGGAACAAAAAGGCCACGCGTCATGTCGTCGTCAGTTTTATACTACATCTGTTGCGCATGTTTCTTTTTTTTTCTTCTCTTCGCGCTCCTCTCCCTTATGATGATGATAAAAACGTTTTTATGAAGGGATGTTTGCTACATAAAGCAGACGACGCTACTTGAAGGAAGGGTTCTTTATAATAGAAGTGCCACTTAGATCGAAGCGGACGATTTGTAGAAAAAATGTTCTGTTTGTAAAACGTTTTGCGTAGGCAAAAAACTGAGAAGTTGCGAAACATCGCTTGGTTTAATAAATTTTAGTGCTCTTAACTATAATTTATTGATATATATATAACGCTACTCACTGTTTTACAGGCCCTAATTTGTCTACGGTATGCGTGTAAGCATGAAACGTTGACAATAAAAGAAAAAAAAATGAATTTTGAGTGCCAAAACCACGACCTAATTGTGAGGCACGCCGTGTAGTTGGGGACTCCAGAAATTTTGACCTCCTGGTGTGCTTTAAAACGCACCTAAATCTTTGTACACAGGTGTTTTCGCATTGCGCCTGCATCTGAATGCGGCTGCCGTAGCCGCAATTCGACCCCGCGACCTCTTGCATAGCAGCCCGACATCATAGCCACTACGCAACTACGGCGAGTAACGTTGACACTATCCGATGCGGTTAGAGAGAAACAGACACGGACAAACGCAAAGCGGTAAAATATGAACTGTTATGGGCTACCGCATTATACGAATCCTACTGTCTTGCGACTGCAATAGTGGGCGATCGTTGAGACTGAATTAAAAGGCGTTTTGCTGATTCAGTGCATCACCCGATCATTGTACACCGCAATTGGCCTTTTGCCCTCGGTTGTTAGTCGAAACCCCTCGAAACAATTAAATACTGCTTTTCACAGTTTACTGATTGGTGATCTCTAATCACTGCAGCACCGTATACCAAAGATGGCTTAAACTAAGTTTATTTTTGTGTTGTGCAAATCAAGCCGCATGAATGGGGGCTATATTGTCACGTTTTACAAACAGGAGGTTCAGGAATGAGTCAATTAACATATGAAAGATAAAAGATGAGCAGAAGAGGGAACGGTGCAGCCCAAGAATCACTTTGAAATATGACAACCCCTTGTGCTGCCTGGCGTGGCTATCTTACAGAGGCATAAGCAACAAAACAAAATTTTGACTAGATGCGATTCAGGCCGGAATACTTTTATCTTGCGTGGTGCCAAGTGTATATGCAGAATAAGAATAAGCAATCTTATGAAGCCAAAAATATTTAGTACACTATGATATGGCAGGGAAAGTTACGTAGGTGTAAATAACCACTTTAACTGATTGATGCGAAACGAGATTGCGGTTATGCTTATTCACACAGGAGGCTACTGCTCCCATGTGTCACCTCACTAATGTAGCCGAGACAGTAGAAGAACGTACGAAGTATAAAAAAAAACATTGTTGAATTGAGTTGAACATACCCACTAGCCAGTGCACACGCATTCCGCTTTCACCGACCACATAGTACTACAGGGATAACCTATTACTACAGTGAATATGAGTGGTTGTCGACAGCGGTAAAACCTCTTTGTGTCGTAACGGCTAAAGGATCTATTTCTTTTCTTTGTTTCTCAGACATATTTTAACACAAGACCGAGAATAAATGCACGAGAAGCTCTAAAGTGCTTGAACCACTTTAACGTATATCTAATGCTAATAATATCTGTACCACAACCTTCCTATGGTCAGCGTCCTGCAGGCAAGTCTAAACCATATGTCTCTTACTAGTGTTCCGCAACCATCTTATTGAAATAGGAGCCGATGAGTAAAGTAACATATTTAACAGGGATAAGCGGGCTAGTTAGTGGTCGTTATTGGAATGCATCATGTAACCGCACAAAAACAAGGGACAAAGAAGGTACACACAGGACAGGCGCGGAGTAAAGTAATGCTCCTAACCTGTGTGAACTGTCCGACGCCGCGTTCGGTGTTGTGATACGAGCTTATCACGTCGTCTCCGACGTCCGTGTGCTCAGCCTTCCAAGCCTTCAGGTGCGGCAGGTCCAGATGATTTGAGAACGGCTCCGAGCTCACCTCCCAGCCAACGTTCTGGCCCACTGATGCAGGCCTGACTGCACGGTCACACGCACCAAATCACGCGTTTATCGCTACTGCTTGTGCATGCGTACGCTCCCGGTTGTAGGTCCCACACCCATTTATATTGGGAGTAGAATCTACCATGAACAGTGCTGAATCAGTGAGAACAAGGGAAACCATATCGCTTAAGGGATAAATGCTGTTCAGGGGCAGAAATGTGAACTCCTCTTTCTGTCATTGATTTTCTTTGTTAGGCTACAACAAGCCAGAATACTGTGCTCTGAATGGTCTCCATGAGATCGTTTGTCAGTTCGCCTTCCAGATGACAATGTAAAGTGTATTCTGTCATGATTCAACCGATGGCAAGGTAAACAATGTGTACGAAGACTCGCTTTTACGCGTGCGTTAAGGCTACTACACTGCCCATAACTGTACACACATTATTAATTTCATTCACTTCATTTATTTATACGTTTAGCGCCACAGCACTATTACGGGGATGGAAAGATGCATTTTAAATCACAAGGCACTTACAACACACAAATAGCAAGGCATGAACAACATGTACACATGAAAAATAAATATACACAGGAAATACAAATCACTTTATACAAAGTTAAAGAAAAACACGGATTACATTACAATATACAACGTCCTGGAACACCACGTAATTCAGATTTTTCAGAAATGAGCTCACACATCTGTTTTTTACTACCGTAATCGTGTCATGGCAAGCACAGATGTTCAAAAGAAAACGCAAGCACAGGTTTCAGGTGAAGAAGGCGCTTCAGGAAGTTTTGAGCATAGCCTTGCATCTACCACGTTCAACGTTCACGGTTCACGTGCCCGCCCCTACTGGAACGCCAACGGACTATCAGCGATATAGAAACAGTGCGCAATTGGTCCCGGGGAAGCCGATGACAGTTTTAGAGATTAACTGCTTCACCTAAGATGATAGCCGAAACGATAAGCTGGCAGCAAGCTCTGTAGAATGCGCAAAAATAAAAAAAAAACAGGAAAAAGAAAATATGTACCAGCCCGTAGTGCTACAAAGTAATTACAGTCCCTGGTTTTTTAGGGAATAGCCAGTGACTCGAAAAGCAAACTCCTAAGGAAAGGCCTGGAAAGCGCGCATGCGTGTTAGCGGCATGTGTCCATTGGTACATCGGAGAAACATTGGCGATAGCCTAAACAAATTACGCGACGGCACTCGCTGCACTAGAAAATCGAAATAGGCGGTTGCTCGAAGCATGTGCACACAAAATTCGCATCAGTTGCACGTAATTGCTGCCAGCACGTCCAACAAGATACCCTTACGCTTCCACGTTTTGTCCCACAAGGTGCAATCTAAGTTTAGCATTTGGTGAAGAAAGCGGTGAATTTCGCGGCCACTTTTACGCCGCATCTTTGAAAAGTGATTGTTACTTTCTGTATCCCTTCTACGAAGGCATTGAGAGTGCAATCATCAGCATGAATTTCCAACTTGACATATGGTCACTGTAGAAAGTTTAGTAGTAAAATGTTTTTCATCAGGTAGTTGAAATTTCTGGTAGTGCGCACAACTAAGACAAGCCTAACAAAATTAAGGAAAAGCGCTACCAGGTGCCCGAGACAGTTAAACTGGGATATAACCTCCGTGGTCACACACATGGTTAAAGCATTCTCTTGCTGACCGCGACGGGTGCGGAATCATTTCCCAGAGTGTGCAATGCGACAACACTCGGGTAGGCTGCTTTCGATGCAGGTTAGATCTCAAAATTAATTCAGAGCCATTCATTAAAGCATATTTGACGGCCTATGTGTTGTCTTGGACGTTATACACCATCAGAATAATAGTCAGTCAATTAATGTATCAATTTCTGATGAGAAAAGAAGAAAAACGTTAGGTTTCCCAGCGCTTTATTTCTTACTCAGATTTTCAAGGCGTCAAAAATATTTCCTTAAAACAAATGCATTTTATTGCCTGTGCCAGCCGATTTCTAAATTACTAGAAATAAAAAAAATTATAGTAACCTAAAGGACAACTCCGGTGCTTTCTTAACCATATTAGGATATTGTCAATTTCGAATGGCATTCACGGTCCTGTCACCAGTAGGTTGGTTCAATTTGCTTAGAAATTCATGAATAGTCTTAAATAACCAATAAACCAGACAGTGAAACCGAAACGGGTAGCTGCTTCATGTGACGCCACGATGACCCAATGACGTCACATCCTACACTACTATAATGTAAACACGCAGTACACGTAGCGCTAACGCCAAGGAAGCGAAGCTGATGATGTCTCCTGACGACACAGAGGGAGCTTTTACAGAGCTTCCGAACTAGACAGTGGCGATTTAAGCGTAAATTTCAATGACAGTAGGGTGTAGTCTCTGACGCCGCAAACACAAGGTAGCCAGCAGAAATTATGTGTCGGGAGCGCAACCACTTCTTAAAATTCATTTTCGGGAATATATAAATGGCGTGTAGCCATAGTATTGCACATATAATCAGAGTGCAAAAAAGAACATATATTCCAAATTTTGTTAAGATCAGGGGACATAAAAAAATTGCCGGTGTTGCTCTTTTAAGTATCCGTACGTGATTTAAATGCCGAAGCATTGTGACTTCGCTAATTCTATGGTTACGTCCATTATACGTAACATCATACATTGTCACGTGTTCATCACAATTCTAATTTAATCCACTTCCTGTTATTTTTACCAACCTTAATCCAAGTTGCTTTCATCTGTACCAACCTTAATCTACCTTAATGCAATTTAGTTCATCTTCATTAACTTTCATCATCATCATCAGCCTGGTTACGCCCGCTGCAGAGCAAAGGCCTCTCCCACACTTCTCCAACTACCCCGGTCATGTACTAATTGTGGCCATGTTGTCCCTGCAAACTTCTTAATTTCCTCCGCCCACCTAACTTTCTGCCGCCCCTTGAAAGTTAGGTAGGCGGATGAGATTAAGAAGTTTGCATTCACTTTACTGTGCCTTAATTCAGTTTACTGCGCCTTAAACTACCTTATTCTCACTTCTTCTAACTTCAATTCTGTATTACTGCTGACGTCATAAAAGACGCTGATGACGTCACTGATGATGATTTTTGGTACCACTCGTCGCCTACAACGCTGGCTTTTCTGCCTCACTGGACATATATTTCATTCGCATTATTGTCAGAAATGACTGAAGAATCCAAAGTAGGCGAACAAAACGCAACGAATTGGGGACTTCATGAAAGCTGTAGGCCGACGCCTGCATTAGACGCTTGATAGTGCGTCACTGATATGGCGCTTTGGTCTTTCATCTTGTAGCAGAATTGTGTGATCAAGTAAAATTTCACTACTTATACAGGCATTCGATTTATCAGCATGCGCATTAATGAATTCGGATTCCTTGTCGTTATACACGCACTTCTCACGCGGCAGACATTATACCAACAAAGGTATGCGGCTGCTTGGATTACCTAAATATATCGAAGAAACAAAACACTCATAGAGGTAATCAGTGAAACTGGAGTGCAATCGACACTTTGTATTGAAACACAATCTGGGGCGCTATAACGTAAAACTATTCCACACTTTTCTATTCCGATTCTGCAATCAGCCCACCGCGATTGGTCAAAAACTTTTTTGGACCAACCCCACTTCACCTGTCTGTCACAGGACGTCACGAAAACCGCGATAGCTCCCCATCTGATATGACGTGAACACACTGATTGTGCATAATTTGACAGAACAAAACAAAAATAGTTATTTCTGATTCCACGCCTTTTTGCCATTAGCCCTCGGCTATTCGTCAAAAGATTTCGGGCTGCACTCACTTCACCTGCCTCTCACGCGACGTCACGAAACCGCAAAAACTCACCGCGTCAAAGTGAAGTGTACGCAATAAAGATGCATTAATATGCCGAACAAAACAGAATTTTCTTCTGAATAGCCGCAGGCTGCCCCGTTCCCAAAGGAATAGAATATGGCTGCCGCCGATCGCTTCGGCAGTGGCTACTCACCCCTAACGCAGAGCATGGGTTTATTTGCGTGTAGTAAAACTTTTTGCGTGGCCGTGTAAAGTTTTCGGGGACTTTCGGCACGTTTATGACCTCGTTCTGCCAACACTTCTTTGCTGAGGATCCGTTTTAGCGTCATTCTTAAGATTCCGTTGCATGCCGCCGCGATTGTCGACGAGCCACCGCAAGCTAAGTAAGAGAAAGCGTACCAATCGCACACGCCGGCACCGCCCTCTTCATCCGATTATCGATATTCAGTGCAGTGGCTCAGCCCCATCGATTCCCTTTCGACTTGAGCATGCTCCTCGCCTCTTGTGAGCCAATTAGATAAGACAAGCCGCTCAGTACAGGCAATGTTATTCGTTTTTCAAGTAAACAAAAGTGACCTCCTATGAACGAGGAGAGCGTTTGATTGGTTTGTTCAGACATCCCTGCGGGTGACTGCCCGATGCTTGCGTCGGTGCTTACGCAAATTTGACGTCAGGAAATTGGAATAAAAACATATTGGAATAGTTTTACGTTATACGGCTCCTGGTGACTTGCCGGCATATTTAGAAAATGCGTCCTCCTTTCTAAAGCAACAATAATTACCTCAAAACTATTATAAAGAAGAAGGAAACGGTCACCTTTTGAGATGTTACGTGTCTAAGGCTTTTCGAACGTCAGGATTGGTTGTGCATGTATGCCTTGCATGTAATATAGACTCTTTTCACGACAATACCATACGTGCCGCCATGTTTGATCACTGAAGCGTCCATTGCTCTCCTCAGCCGGCCTCCGCTGCGTTTGTTTACAACGGCTGAAAGGTGTTCTTTGACAACAGTGGTTGAACGCGGCGCAGCAAGCCGCTGTTTCAGCGTGTTTCAGCATCGACTGCGTGCAAGACGCGTAACTTTGGCCCAGGAGCTTCAAAAGACATGTAAACGTCGCATATCAATCCTTTCGGGCGAATCACCCCTTATCCAAAAGGTTCAAGCGTTGCCGTACGGTGCGGAGCTAGAAACTGTGTAGCATGACATTGTGGTACGCATACTGTCAGCCACTGTCTTAAATCATGATTGCGGTGATTCGCTCATCGTGTTTTCAGGTTCTGGCGTTTTTTTTTTTTTTGATCATGTGATGTGTTGTGCTGTCATGCCATTACATTATTTATTTTGAGCATGATCACATGTGATTTTTTCTACTAATTGCTCTAGTTGTTTTCATGCCATGCTGCCCCAAGCTACAAACTTTGATGTTTGGAGGTTTTGTAGTTCGGTAGAGAAGACACGTCATATCGTTCATTACTCGTTTACGTTGTGGCTCGGGACGAAATGCTCAGCTTCGAATATTCCCACGTAAGAAATGCGAACATTCGTCGGTATACACTCTCTAACAAGTGCAATCGCATCTATTACGCGCCCGTGAGTCTCAGCGTGTTTCAGTTATTGGGCCGTACGTTTCGAGAGACTTCAAAAATAACATCTCGTATCTTCTCTGTTCATTTCCTTTTTCTGCCCATTTATTACGTTACCTCTTTCCTCGCGTGAGCGGGGAGGCAAGTTCGTGCAATCTGGGCAAGTTTGCAGCGTGAGAATGTCCCAGTTGTCAAACCACTAAGTATAGACGCAGTTTTAATCATGTCTGTATACGCGTGCAGCCTATTTAGAATGTGTTTTTTAAAGAAATGTGGGATTCAGTTTCCTGAAACTGCACATGACATTAACTTAGGCTCCGGATTCATTTCGACCATCTGGTTTTCTTTAACATGCACCTAGGGCTAAGTACACGAGTACTTTTTTTTTCATTCCACCCCTCTCGGAGCGCACCCGCCGTGAATGGGAATCGAACCGCCGCGGAGACTACATGGCGGGTCTTGAAGCAACAAATAGCTGGGCGCGGGCACTAGTGCCATCTCTTTATAGCGAGCGAGATAGCCGGTGAAAACGATCGCTATGCTAAAAGCGTCACGAAATTTAGGTCCAATGCGCCCCCACTCCAAGCTTTTCTTCAACGTTCCGTGTATGGTTTGATCTGCTCTTGTTTGAGTGGAACCTTATTAATTAATGGTTCACAACGAATATTACAGACTATCGCTTTTGCAACTCTCTACCTACGTCGCAGAGCTGATGACGCAAGTATGACGTCCTGCACTTTCTTGTCTTTCTCATTTATCGAAGCTCCCTTTACACACAAGCTTTCTTGTTACGTTGCCGTTTCCTCTCGAATGTAATGTGTTGTTACTTTTGTTGATTATTACACAGTAATTTATTGCCATTCAGAAAACCTATGACGTTGTGCGAAACTTGGCTGGAAGTAGGAAAATGGCGCCTCCACCCATCTGTCACTGCTGTCACTCTTCACTGCAGTTTACTAAGCCTCAACTCATTTTCAAAAAGAATAGCTACTTCGCAATTTGCAGGATGCATTACCGAAACGACTCACGATGACGCTTCAGTGAACAGCCCAGTAATTAGAGTGTAGGAAATAAGTGGTTTCCACGGCTTCTTACGCGCTGCGTTGTAAATCTTTCGGCATTTTCAGATCAACGCTGACAACTCACGTGTTTTCTCTTCCTCTTCCAGCTCCTGCGAAACGCTGCATTGTTTGGCCTGCGCTTCAGCCAATTCAGCCAGGTCGTCGTCCCACCTCTGCGAAGACACGAACTACCTCAGTCATACGGCACAGGAGCACAACATCAGCGCAACTGAATTAAGCCTCTTAGATCTTTTTTTTTTGTTCATTTTGGTCGCGCCACCGAGCTGATAGAGTTAACTTCGATCCTCTCCCAGCAACGTCGGGGATCTGTCTGCGTTTGTACAAGGGCATACGCGGTGATTTTTTCGACGTTCAATAGAGGAGAGCCTTTACGTTAAAGCACTAAAAGAACACACACTTCGTAGACTCAAATTTATAGAACGGAGCAAATAATGAGGGTAACATTGAACAATAACGCGGCCGTTTCAAAGCGCGCGCCAAGCACAGCGCGGCTTCCTACGTGAAGCCGGCGACTGCGCGGCACCGAAACCTGATGGGGTGGTCTCGCGGAGTCGCAGGCACAAATGACACTTACACAACACTAGCACCGTGCTGCCGAAAGCTGTACCTAAAGAAAGTGATCCTTTCACTTTCTTACTTTCTTTGATCTCGCTTTCTTTCTTTCATTCTATCGCTTTCTTTCATGTGCAATTCACGTGCGCGCTCGGTTCTTTCGAAAACCGATTGACAGCTCTACAAGCCATATGCGCAAACGCCCAGTGACATCATCTCTTTTCTTTCTTTTTGTTCATATTTCGCAGGCTGCCTTTACGCTCAGAAGAAAACAAATACCCACGTAAAATATTACGTAATGAAAATAACTTTACCATGGATCTCGTAGCGCTGCTATACAGCTTTTGAAGAACGAGTTAAACCGCCGCGGTTGCTAAGTGGCTTTGGCGCTGCAATGCAAAGCACGAGTTTGCGCGATGAAATCCCGGCCACGGTGGCCTTCATTTACATGAACACGAAATGCAGAAATACCCTTGTACTTAATTTAGGTTTAGCCCCCCACTACGGCGTGCCGCATAATCAGATCATAGTTTTGGCACGTGAAACCCCATAGTTTAGGTACGAGTTATTAAAAAAGCTAAATTTAAGCTTTACACAACTATAATAACGAATTAGCTGATTGCTACACGAAAATGGTTTGATAAGCTGGAGCCTCAACTGGAAACAACATGTGGTCGGCCTCACCCTTCTAAAGTATACCACCTCATTTAATGTTTGGTTCTAGTTAAGTGAACCTTACGCAACATATTGACAATGGAATCGCCTCTTCTTTTCTTCTTTTTCTTTGTTTTCAATACAGGTGCAATTACTTCCATTCTCACACATTCAAAAGTCAAACTACTTGTTTTAAAAAATTTTTCATGCGCCGGAATGGTCCAAATATACACATTGACACATATATAGATGATGTCGCCCTAACTTATACCGGCGCTGGAGTTTTCGTGCGCAATTTAGAAGAGGGAGTTCGGCTGACATTTTCTGCACTAATAATCAATCTTTCTTTTTGCAGGCTCATAAATGACAACAAAGCTTTGGAAGGATGTGTGACAGGTGTAATCTGATGTAGTGTTTCCTTTTTCAGTCCCTTGAAAACGTTCCGGCCGACGTGACGCGACAGATCTTTCACAGAATCAATACCAAAATCGACCCTCGCTTTTCAAAGGAGTATTCACACGATGGACCAAACTCCGCGGACAAGCATGACGTGGCCGAACTACGGCAAATTGCACCGCCGTCTGCTACGTCCTTGAGGACGTTGCGATTGGGTAGCACAGAGCCACAGAGTGCTCGTCCACGGATTTTTGCCCCGTCATGTGATACACCATTTGGCAGTTAAATAATAACACCTGCATGCTGGAAAAAAAGAGAAAGAAAATAACATACACATAAACGTAAAACTCGCTCTGTTGGAGAGGGGACGAAGGATTGAAAGAGAGAAAAAGAACGGCACATTTAGAGGGAGTTCGTGTGCGCTGTGGAAGAGAGACACAGGTTATCTTTAAGCATCTTTAGTCCGCCGATTTCTAGGGGACAAAAAAGAAGCCGTCAAATGATGTCAGAAGCAGGGTGAAGTTGTCTGGTTACGCTAAATCTTGGAATATGTTTTTCGGTTGGCGTCGGATAAGAAGGCATTGTCACTGCGTTGGTAGTGGAAGGAATTGATACGTAGCTGCACTGGTCCTTTATGACAGATTAAGGATTTATGACATAAACAGTCATTAAATGCGCGTAGTTTATTTAAATAACTTGCAAACATGAATGGCACCCTAGCCACTGGCAATGCAGTCCGCCACTTTTAGCATAGGGAGGTTTAATCTTTGCCATCTATACCATCTGATGAAATAATCTATTAGAATCCGTCACTGGAGGGATAGCTAGTTACGGGTGATCATCCATAGCTACCGAAAACGACGGTATTCCTACATTTTCTCATCGATTAGAGGGCGTAATGCACCGATAAAACAAACACGTACTTTTCTTTTTTTTGCTTCCGCGAAAGATTTAAGTGATGCGACCAGAAAAGTGCGAGTGGATTGAGGCACTACATAGGACGCTTACTTTAGCACACCAATTAAAAAAAAGGTTGCCTTCCCAAATAGCGCAATTCTAACCCTTGATCTAGATGACTCCATGAGGTGCAGCGATTTCTACAAGAAATGCTTAACTGATGAATTATCATAATATAGGTTAATTACTTTCGTAACCATTTCCCTTACGGCACATATTTCAATCTACGAATTGTAGGCATATCGACTCAGCGCGAATCCGGAGGATGGCACTGTTTTCCAGATATATGCTGCGTCAAAGTTGCGGTAAAAATGCACTGTCGTTCCACTTATGTTTCATGAAAACACTATTTCATGCACTGAAGCACAAAATCAACTGGAACAAAAATACATTACGTCGGACATATTGAAGATTAATATTTAGAACTGACAGTTGAATGAAGAGAAAATCAGACATTCACCCGTTCGTAGCAATTGCTACAAAGGAAACCCGGACCAGGACGAATTTTTCTTCAACTATGAGGCTTTTCTTTCGAGGAACCCGTATGGGTTTCCGTTGCAGCAATTGCTACGAACGCGTGGATGTCTGATTTTCTCTTTATTCATTACCCCTCCTACCTTGCGGGTTTCCGCAGAACTACTACGTCAGAACTGACAGTTATTTGGTGATTCGTTCCAAGTGCACTCACTGGCTACAATTCGTAGGTTTAAATATGTGCCGCAAAGTAATTAATTGAAGTGGCAATTGATGCAATTGTGTTAATTGTTTATTAGGCATATTGATTTGTATCCAATACGGCATTTTTGATGAAAACATATGCAGATCCCACGCACTGTGGAAATCGATGTAAGCGAAGCTTTTTGTGCGGGTTGCTTTGCTTCCCAATAATTAGCGGTTATGTTGACGGCGAATGTTTAATTTCTTCAACTTTTACAAGTCCAGCACGAGAGCGGTGAGTTGATGTTAAACGTTACCATGTGTGCACCATTGCTGTTTGGCTGCGTATTAAACAGAACACACAGGAAGAGGTGTTTGCTTGAAGCGTTGTTGTGCGCCATATTCCATAACCGCTGAAAGGGTCAAGCATATTCATTGCCTAACATGGCACATCACATCGTGGCAGAAGTTTTAAGCTTTAATTCAATTATGGGGCGTTACGTGCCAAAACCACAATTGATTATGAGGCACGCCATAGTGGCGGACTCCGGATTAATTCTGACACCAAGGTGTTGTTTAACGTGTCCCAAAATCTAAGTGCACGTGTGTTTTCTAATTCACCCCCGTTAAAATTCGGCTACAGATGTCTGGATCAAATCTGCGACCTCGAGCAATGCCATAGATGCAAAGCTACCGCAGCAGGCACAGAAGTGTCGCCTGTACCCTGTGGTGCGGTCTAATTATTAGTGCGGCTCTGCTTCGGCACGCCCTGCTTAAGTTGGCCACTTGACATATTCGCATGGCATTTTTCTGAAATAGCAGCAATGTACTGTACCCTACCTTGAACTTAAGTTTATCCAGTTTCCCCGCAGCCGCTGTCGTGTCTAGAGTTGTAGCGTTTCGTTGCCTTCTCACGTCACCTTATACCATAACATCCCCCTCCTCCTCTCTGATAGACTCCTACGTTAGTTGAAAGGTAAGCGCTGCAGTTTTGCAATGCTTTTCAGCACGGTCATGGATAATTACACCTGCCAAGAGGCTAACGTGGTGACGCCCAGGGAGCTTGGGCATTGTGCGCATTCGACGCGGTCGGTCCAAACAAGTTTCTCACGTCGCCTTTCCTCTCCGCCTCTCGCTCCTGTCAAATATACACATATGCTCTGGACTACCCCCGCCCACACTCTACGCGGTGTGCCAGACAGCAGTAGCAGCAGCAGCAGCAGTTGAAAAGTCGAAGGAAGAGGGACCGAAATCTTCGCCTTAAAACCCTGTAGAGGGGCAATTGGAACCGCATGCATAAGCTTTCACAATCCCTTGTGCCACGTGCACAGACTTATCACTGCACTTAAACTTGGCTTAGCCAATGCATCTTCGGTTAGTGGCACGATGATCGACATCGTAATAAGTCAGAGAGGCGGGAGGAAAGAGCGCTCTTTCCTGTCACTTGCACGTAGCATAACCGTATGCAGAATAATCGCGCTGCTGATCAAACACGCAACATCACCAGCATTCTTGTTCAGCCACACTGGCGCGCTGATCAACGCAACGTGTATCCGATAACGGTACAAAGCAAAGCATACTCTTCCTCGCTCTCACCAGTGCGAGCATGTTGGCGGCAGGCTTGAGTCCCTCCAGGAGTCCCCTCGCCACCATGCTACGGAGCTCGTTGTGCGCTCGGAGCACCTCGGCCTTCTCGTCGGCGCTGAGCCCGGTGCTGATGATGCGGCAGTTTGGGATGACCGGTGGTGACGCGACAGCCTGCTCGTCATCGGCTCCCCACAGGTGATTCCCGGTCACAAACGCCGCGACCACGGCGAAGGCCACTTGTAGTTTGGACACGTCGCTCAGCATTCTCACGGGTGACCTACGAATGTGGGGCGAGATTCTGCAGTTATGCACCGCGCTGTCCGCCGATACGCTACACATGTTCGCGCGTGCGCCGAATGGGGTCGTCGGCAAAAGGAGCAAGAGCGAAGAGCTGAGCCAGTTAGATCTCCAGAACGCCGCCTCGTGAACCAAATCACCGAGCAAGAAGCTTGGTAGTAGCAATGTCCTAAGAGTATGTTCGAGTTTGCCAGATCACCCTCCACGTTGCATTTGCTAGTGGTTCAAATTCAAGTGGCTGCCCGTCAGATCCATCGACTGGTTTTGCAGTGCGCCGAGTGAAGTATTGCGTTGCTGTATATATGACGCCAAGCCACAGGTAGATGCTGTCACGCATACTGTGAAGGAGCAGCGCCCTGGCACAACATCCTTTTCGAGCCACGCATCGTGCGCATAGTGGACCCTATAACGGTGGATTGCACAGATCAAGGTGATTGCACTGTAGAAAGTGTACAAGGTGTGATGACGTCACCAGTGAAAAACCTAATTTTTTTTTTACTTCAGCAAATGTTATAGCGTTTGGAATAAGTCAAATGGTTGTTTAATCTAGAAGGCTCCAGAACACACCCTGTGGTGTACACGAAATCAGACTGCTGCGAAATGTTGCGCGAAATTCCGCTACAGCGAACATCCTGGGCATCGGCTTTGACGCCTTGTCTCGCATCAGTGAGCTCAAAACAGTCACCGAAACCGTGTTTCTCATGTGCAGAATTTTGACGCAACTGAACAGGATGCTTCGCCAACATCAGCATTTCTGATGAGCGCATATATTTGAGTGCCGGCACTTGCGCAGACGCCTGCATAACGCTGGAGCATGATGAAATTCTACATCATACGACTCTTTGTAAGTTTTAAAGGGCTAAGTCAGACCATTCATTTATGTTTGACGTCTATCCAAAATATTGCAAAAAAAGTAAACCGAGGCAAAATTTTCAAGCTGTTCAAATGCAGCAGTGAAGCCTTCGCAGCGAAAATAAGAGTCCCCATGCTGCACTCAGCTCTTTGATCTCCATGCAGTCAGCGCTTTCATGAATACTTTTCTTGCAGGATCAAATGCATAATTTCTTGCATAAGATATTATTGAAGTATTTGTAACATTTATTGTAATTAATTACTGTAATGAGATATTACAGCGCATAAAACAGCTGATTCACCGATCAACAGATCAATCACACGGTGAAGCAGAAAACATTAAACGAACAATGCATACAGCGAGGAAATGAAGCCATTAGCTAAATTTATGCTCTACAATGTCTATACTATTTCTACGCTGTCCGGAGTGTCATAATATTGCAATGTATAGAATTATTCACTTGGCGTGGGGCCCTCAACATGAATCCTGAATACCCAGTTATCCTCAAACCTTTCTGTGGTGGAAACTAAGTGAGAACATGAAGATGTACTCAGTAAGTAGCGTGAAGTGGAAAACCAGGAAGCATATCTTTTTTATCAGAACAGATCATCTACGCGCGCTTTCTTCGTCACGTTCGCTCAATGGGGGCTAGTCGTGAAACCTCTTGTCATCTCAAACAGGGAGCATCTAGAATAGGACTAAATCAGTGCACTTTAAATCATGCCTTGCCACATCTAAATTTAGTAACAGGCGTGACACCGATTAACAGCCACCTTATATTCTGTAAATATCCCAACAAACGTCATTTCGGAAGTGTTTGGTATTTTATTGCGGTAGCATTTATATGGATACTCCTGGATAATTTTCGCCGTGGACGTGACCGTAATGTTTCTTCTATATTTATGTATATGTACGCAGCATATTTATCTATGCCTTATATGTGAGGTAGGCATTATATTTTCTCACAGCCAAAGTTACTAAGACAGCTTTTATGCTGTTGGCTGAATTATCCTTCAAATTTCAGAAACCAAGCGGACGCAACACAATGTTGGTCAGGCGCGTAAAGCCTCATTTACCTGCAAAAAAAGAAATGACTCGCGAGTTTTGTATAATGCGACACAGTGGGTGTGTAGCTTTGGTCCCATAAGATGCATTCCAGTGAGCTGTGTGGCGACATTCGTTTTACTGTTGACCCCATCTGGCCATACAGCTATTTCCGCCTGCATGCGTTAACACCTTCTTCAAGCAATGCTAAAACAGTGCGATATGCCTACCGGTATATAAAATCATCGCCGATACTGCACAATGATTCGTAGGATGGCAAGTACAATTCGAATGCCCCTAGCGCTGGTGTCGTGCTGTTGCCAGAACGCAGGTTTGCATCACTCAGCAAGAATCGCGTGACGGCTCACTGGCAACATGGTATACTGTTTTGTAAATTGACCGTGACGCCACACCATGTACGATACGTACATTCCAAAGTGGTTTCTGCAGTCGACGGTACAGCAAGCGTATGGCATGAGACTTGCCGCAAGCGCTGAGACTGTCGCTCAAGCGTTACTTAGTACACGGAGTAGCTTTCGTCGACGAAACTGCTTGCTGTCTCTTCTACAAACTAATAAAGTGTTTCCTTAACCAACACTGTCGCCCAGAAGACCTGCAAAATTATTATTCAGGCACCTGAAGCCAGAAAATTGTCCCGGCTCATGCAAGGAGCCACGCAATCATTTCGCACCGACGTTGCCTCGCAAACCTGCCCGGCGATATAATGGCGGCGCAGCTCGGAATGCAGCTGCGGCCAGGATACGCGCGTGCGCATAGCTGAATTGGAAAAAGATCCATTGAGGCACTCTATTTTACTTGAGTTGCAAACATATTAAACCTCTCCAACGAGAGCTCCCTGGGCGCACCCACACTACATTTTATCCGTACTACATGTTGTTGCCTACTTGTGGATGGGCTCGGTCCATGCAGTGCGGATAAGGCTAGGGCACGTTCCAGCCACGCAGTGGAGAGACCGCGCTGCGTGTTCCGTGAAGCGAGGAGGGATCCTCTATTGTGTGCTAATAATACTTCGGCGAAGCTTCCATTCAGCCGGTTTCACGGTGAGGACGATTAGTGGCGCACAATGGACCACGGTGTAAGACTGTCCGGGTGTGTCCGTGCAACGGACGCACCCTTTTACATGCGAAGCTGTTAGCCTCTATGGTTGCTCGGTATTTTGCGTGTTCGCGTTCGCCAGCGAAAATATGCGCCGATCCCGGCGGAGGTGCAGGGCCAGGAGCAGTGGCTCACACTCCCGTAAGGCAGAGGCTTCAAGCATTAGCAAAGTGAAGCGAACAGTGCATACATTCTTTGGAATCGCGCATATATAACGTACAGAACAGCAAGCGTTTCAATAAATAACACGCAAAAGACAATCATTCGAACCAAATAATTGATGATAACGTGCTCCAGACAACAATGCGAACCACGTCGTGCTCCCTGCATATTTTTTTCTGATACAGATTACTGTTGCTCAAGCGGCCGCGCCAACTGTCAGATTGCGACGTGCGGAGTGACGATCCTAGCCTTTCGTATACAGGGTGTCCCACGTAACTTTATCCAAACGTTAAAAGTATGCAAATGCAGCGTAGCTGGAATGAACAAAGGTAATGTTTGCCGCCGCTTGGGGATACTCAGATATGCTTACTGTCTGCAGTGTTGGGCTGCTAAGCAACAGGTCGCGGGATAGAATCCCGGCCATGGCGGCCGCATTTCGATAGGGCCAAATGCGAAAACACCCGTGTATTTAGATTTAGGTGCACGTTAAAGAACCCCAGGGGGCCCAAATTTCCGGAGTCGACTACTACGGCCTACCTCATGATCAGATCGTAGATTGGGCACGTTAAACCCCACAATTTATTTATTTTTTGCTCAGATTATTTTTTTCTTTCTACTTAATTACATAATTACTGTGGATTAATGAACTTCTTAAATATTAGAATTAGATGAAAAGCATAAATGAGAAAATTGTAGGACAACATGAAAAACTCCCGATACAGCTTTCTTTTGTTCAATATGTGCTACATAAAAATGCTTTTCCGAGCGTGAAAGAAGTCCATGAGTACACGTAGAGTGGGCTGCCAGTCACGCGGCAATCGTGCGAGAAACAGCAATGACAGCGTATAATATAAATGTGTCTAGATCACAGGTTGCAGTTGTTTAAGTCACTCATATTTAGGCCACTCACATTGACTCGTTTCAGGTTAGAACAACGTGACTCATATGTACAGATATGCAAGTTTTGCTACGTTTTGACACTATTTCACATGAGCGATGCGCCGTTTCCACAATATTCGAAATAAACAATAGGGAGTTTTTGCAGTACCGTATTGCCGTACGGTAAGGGCGGTATATGGTAGGGTATTACCGTTGCGTACTAACCTACCGCGATCACTGAAGACGTTTTAGCTGCTTGAGCCGCCCGATGCAGACAGAAATGTGATAATGATGATCGTGGTAAGCACAGAGGCTTTGCAGAGTACTATAACTATGTGGTGAGCGCGAAATATTCGCTTTGCCGTCTACTAGAAAGCTTTAGCTTGTACATACACACATTATTCTTTACGGATGTTCCCTGTTACGGCAAACGTAGACGCCAGTCACAAGGCCGGTGACTGACATCTTGCGACACTTTGTCCTACACGTGAAACCGTTATTTTTGTTACATAGGTGTTCTTGTCGAACAATATATATATAAAAAGGGATTCCTTGTTCTAAATTGCAACGCTGCCGTCACTTTACACCAGCCGATTAGAGAATGTAGTTACTGCCATAAAAACTCTACGTCCCCTCCAAGTCCGCGTCACTAGATGGTGCTACCAACCCTAAGCGCTCTTTTTCTCGCTTTTAATTTTCTGTTTTTCTTTTAGACTATTTTCGTTTTTCTTAATATTATTTGTTTATCATTCGGCCTGAGTATACTACTCGCCTGGGATCAAGGATATGGCCACAAGTTGAGTTCAGCCGAAGTTCATCTTCCGGCTAGAAGGGCATTTATACTTGCTGCCTCTTAGTCGTGCTGCAGAAGGCGAATTAGAGTTCACTCATGCATTGTTCCTGTCAGTGTGAAAAGCCCACGCGAGATGTGAACATGCACGGCATCGATTCTGTGGCCGACACCACTTTCTCACTGGTTTAGCTTGGTGTGGTTCTGATCTCCAAACACAGCACGAGTCGAGCCTTGCCGACTCGTTACCGTCTAGTGTGCCACGCGGAAAGTTTTTCCTTACAGTAAAGCACGCGCATGCGAAGTGCCTGGACGGTACAGTACGCTACTGCACTTACCGGACGGTAACTTGGCACTCCTGGAACTCTCTGATGGTCTGTGGCTGTAGATATCGATGTAAACAAATGCACCGCTTTGGTAAATCTAGCGGGGAAGGCTGCGTTCGGAGACTTTTTGAACATAGAAAATGGCTGAAGAATGTGTAAAAGGACTACAAAAAGCCTTGTGCAAGAGCCTACATCAGCGGGGACAAACTACAAGGCAGCCACGTCGTGAGACGGAACTCAGCGTGCCTTTATCAGCCGCACTGTTAGGACAACGACGCACTCAGGCCTGCTCACCCAGCAGTCAATGAGTGCTACCAGACGAGCTTTCATTTTGCCAACACTATGAATCACCTTTTTTACGTTGTTGTCATGAGAATCATCTGTGAGTCTTTGACGGATGTTGTTTTAAGCTACGCAAAGCCTTAGCCACTTTATTTATTCTTTTACTTGCTAATTGGTTGAGCCCCTCTAAAAGGGAAATTATTCTTTGTGATAAAAAAAAATCTAACATCTAATCAGGTTAGTTCTGTGCAGTGCTTGGCAGCCAGTTTGTGGCACGCTGCTACCCGCAGTGCTCAGCTGCTTACAATCTTTCAATGCATGGACATTGCGGTAAACGTCCATTAGCCTGTTCTCAACTGCGTGGATCAAGTTGTACAGTGACTCTGACGGCTACAGACAGAAGCTATCTAAGATCCCATTCCTTGGATATGTCAGTCGGCCTTTCCCCTGCAGCACTGTCTGTCCCTTAATAGCACATTGCAGGCATCCCTACATACTTGAGCTTGTTGGGAAGAGCAACTGTCTAGTGACGCTGCCGGCAATATAGTAAAAAAAGGCGAGTATCGCTGCATTGTTCTATGTAGTCAGCATATGTTCCACGGCGACTTCTGCTGCTTCTGTGGGAGCTAATTATACCTTCCTACTGGGCTACACTTTGCTATGGAACCTCTTCTACAGGACACACATAGCTGAATTCTCCCGTAGAGCTCTGTCAGCCCTTATAGAATAGACCGATCCCAACTCGTGAACTGCTCTTTGCATGCCGGCGCACGAAAAAGGGACACTTCTAATGCGATAGCGTTAAGGGACCCGTGTAGCAGAAAATCCGGTGTTGGCGGTGCTGTCCATGAGCGAAATTTTCCCTACATATTTCGGTATATGTACATGTCACTCCTTTCTATATGACATTCAGTATATGCGGGTTATATTGCCACCTCATTCTATCCCTAAAGTTTTTTATACCTTGGCTTACATTCAATGACAACGTTACTCCTATGAATTTTAAGAAAGACCGCCCACAAACAATTGTGATGAAACAAAACACCGACATCGCATGCTTTTTACGTTGAATCTTCTGAGATCTAAATATGAAAAGTGCAGAACAATAACTTTGCACTACCTCCAAACAAGGTTGTGCACAACCTCTAGGATCGGCTTACGGAAGAGGCAGCGTTTCCACAAGAAAGTTCGCCTTCATGCATAAATTTAACTGCCAGCGTTTCCAAGTAATCACTATGGCTACATAAACTGCATTTGCCGGGAAGCGTGAGAAACAGTCAGAGATGTTTGAATGCCATAGCATTCCACTCTTCAAAGGCCCCTGAAACGGTTCGGATAAATTTTGTAGACGCGTAGGGTACAGCTAGAGTTTATCATTCGTACCACAATTTGTGTGAAATGTCTCACATTAAGAGAGCTACGGTCGATTACAAGTTACCCTCCTCCATAGTCATGAATTTTCTCCTCAACTCATTCGCCAAGTGATCAGGGCTATGCTGCACCTTCACTGGCTCTGCGTCATGATGGCACGTCGTGTCAACTTCCGGTTCTCTAGGAGCAAGCGCGCGAAACCTCTACAAAGTTTCCGCCAGCTGCTTGGCAGTGGACCCCAAGCGAGAGCTATCAAAGCAGCGTGCGTTGCGAGCGTTCTGTCACAGCGCCGAACGTGTCTGGTATTCCGGTAACCTCAGGCTAGCTGGGCGTTTCGACGGAATGGTGGAGGCATAAACTCAAGCTGATGAAGGAACTTTAGCGTAGATGTACGTGAGCTGCCTGATCGGTCTCCACGGTCCAGCCACCCATTCCAACATAACCAGCCAAACAAAGTGCTAATATTGCTCTAACCGAGTGTAAAACATTTTCAACTATGGTGTATGGAATGGGGCAGTGTGTCATCTGTGCGGAAAAACAATGGGAGAACAGGGGACACTGCGACACTGGGGATCTGCGATGACGCCACCACTAGGGCGCTGCGATCGACCAACGTGCCTAGCGCGCGAAATTTGAACATGTTGTTCAAAACTTACTGCATTCACAAACTAAAACGCCCTCAGAACACAACTGAAATTCTTACAATTTGCAAAAAAAATAAATAATACAAACTGTTAAGGTACATCAATAACGCCGTCTATGCTTGCATGTTTCCGACCATAGATCATGCAGTGTTCCTGATCGTCTAGTCAGTCAATGGCTCAGCGATTCGGTTGCAGAAGACAAACAAACACTCGTCTGCTCATTCCGTTCAGTAAGCACTCATATGTTTTTAGTATATCGAAAGACACGAGGATGAAGAGCCTGGAAAGGGCACCTGCACTCTGCCTCATTGGTTGCATGGGATTCCTTTCATATTGTATCAACCAAAAAAAGCGATCGCCAGGTTTCACTGAAAAAAAAAAGTACTGCTCTGTGACGAATGCAGCCGCTAACGCTTAGATATTTCACTCCGTAAAAGGGCGCCGAAGGGCAAGAATACAGGCAATGTTCTCCACGTGCCCGATCTGAAGCAGCCCGCACTTGTGAACGTTATGCAGGAACCTTAATGAACACACACACACACACACACACACACACACACACACACACACACACACACACACACACACACACACACGCACACGCACACATGCACACGCACACGCACACATGCACACGCACACACACACGCGCACACACACACACACACACAGGCGCGCGCGCCAAGTACATTTGCGAACCCAGCGCTTGCCGTGCACATAAGAGATGTGCGAACGCGGTAGGAAAAACCAGCAAGCAGTCGGCGAGCTCCAAACGTACATTCACGACCTCGGCGTCAACCATAACTGCCAATCCCGGAGGCCCTGTGTTGCACCATTATTTTCCCTCTTGCCATCAATGAATCCAGGCTACAGCGACAGATGGCGCTGCAGTAGTCCGACGTGGTCCAGCACTCCCGGCCGTCATCGCAAAAAGAGGCACGTTTTCGCCGCCAGACGACACACTACTCTATCCAGTACACCATAATTTCAACATTTACAAAAACAACGTGTTAACGTTTACACTCATGCGAAAAACGTACACCAGCAGCAAAGAAGAATACATTTTGATACTGCTACTGTGTGTGGTTGAGCTCTGTGCCACCAGGTGGTGGCACCCCGCAGGCCATTCACATTTGCACTTCTGCTCATCGCGTGAAACGACACGCAAGGGGACACGGCCAGGCCCTGTCTTCTTGAGCTTGGGTTTACCTTAATACCGGACTCGCGAAACGCTATTGCGTTAGTAATCTTCCGGTGTAAAGTGAAGGCCGCAAACGCGGAAATCCTGGCGCCGATCGGATAGCGGCAGCCCGATGCGCTGCAGCCAGTCCGCTCGTCTGCTGCCTTGCAGAAGGACACGATGTCGCAGCTTGACATATGGCCAGTCGCTACGTTTGCAGTCCACAACGCAACAAAGTCGAATCATAGTGCTCGTGAAAAGTCAAAGACCGACACCGACCGCGGAGCTCCCGTCAAAATTAAGCACGTTGTAACACAAGCAGACGAAGCTTGCTGTGTGCCGGAAGTGCTTAAGTGTAGTGAGAAATTGTTCTTCTGCATTCTCTTTCTGTTACTTTCTTTTTATATATATAGCAACAAATTAACATTCCAACTATTACGAACATCATTTGTTCACCATAAAGGTGGCAAAATTATTGGTGACACTCCCTGGGCAGCCAATCAGATAGCTCGCCATAGTGACGTGAATTGGCTGATTCACGTCATAGGAATATGGGCGGTTGAATATTCTGCCGAGCAGTGTGCTGCGATCGGCAGCGATGTACATTTTTTAAAGCCTTATAAGAGATTACGTGCTTTGCGCGGAGCACTTAGATTCGTCAAGTAATAATCAAAAGGACCTACTCTAACGATTCAGTACGTCTGTAGAAGATCGTCAGAATCGTTTCAGGGTCACTTCAAGGGCGAAGCCTAAGCGCCCCCAAATTTTTTACAGCCATTTGTACCCCCAATTGCATTGAGGCACAGAACGCACATGATGTGTCATTATATGATGGGAAGTATGATCAAAATGGCGAAAATTCTGCACGAAACACACATCGCTGATATTTCTTTTACTTAGGATTTTTGACAGCATTCTTAATAACTGAGGACAGCTAACACAAAGGAACTGTGCAATAACACGTGGGACGGTAACAAATGAATGCAACGACTCCGGTGCTATCAAACTCTTCCCTGCTTTGTTTTAGAGCGCAGCTCTTTGGCGTCCGTTCCTGGGTTTCGCGTCGGCGTTGTCGTCGGCCTCGTAACCAGCTCCGCCCCCCTTTCATCCCCCCAGCGCTAGCAGCGACCGACTGATACCGCTGGATGCCGCTGACGCCGCTAGAGAGTCAAGATAACGTGACTGCATAGAACACCGTCGCCACCATGCAGAAAGAGGAGGAAAGGGTCCCCCCCCCTGGTTCTTAGCGCTGCGGAAGCGAGGGTATCATATTGTTTGTGTCGGCATCGGCGGCGTTGTCCCTGAAACCAACTCCGCAGCTGGGGTTGACTCACTATCGGCGTCAGCGGCATCAGTCAGTCGCTGCTATCTCTTCCCTCCTCCCTTTATCGTGTTGTCCGCTTGCTGCACGCGCTTCTGCCCCCATCGTTTGCCGCTGGGTGTACACGCCGCCCCCCTCCCACCCCTTCCTGCGAGTCTCCGGTTGTCAAAGCGCCGGCTCGAACTTTGAAGTTGGCGAACTGTGCGCCGCAAAGTTGCCCAACGGCTTGCTGGTAGTAGCTGCCTACTTCGCCCCTACCGCACTCACGAAAGACGTCGTGCACTTCCTGCAACTCGCATTAACCGTCCATCGATCCACACCGATGTTAGTAGTGGGGGACTTTAATGTTGACATAAAGACAAACAGCAATTTCCTAACACTTATGCGGGAGAACATCCCGTTCCTCTCGCTCGTAACGCGTCCCACGGCTGTGACAACCTCGCGAGGCACTTGTATAGATCTCGTCTTTGAGAATCAAGCATTGGTGTACCAAGTCGAACATATATCAGTCTATTTCTCCGACCACAAAGCTTCCTTCATGACTGTCAAGAACTGTTAGTAGAGTCTTTTTGTTAAAGGAATACGTGTGAAAAATAAAAAAAAAATTCTGTGATAGCGCATACATGTGTTGCTCGATTTCTTTGCCTCAATCTATCGAAAAGGTGAAACAGCTTATTTGCTGTGCTCAAATTTCGCATTAGGAAGTAACGTAATCGTCGGTAATTTTTTACTGTTAACAATGAAACGGCTCTTGCTCATCCGGGCTGCTGACCAGTCGCCGGCGTCTACAACCACAGCGCCTCATGTCGACCTAGCAGAGGGCTCCCGCAAGGTGACGCTTCCGGCAAGAGAAATGCTCCGCGCTGTTCGCACCTCCCGGTTCTAGCCACCCCATAGCCTATAGAGCATCAGTCAGCAGTGCTGTTTTTCTTTTCTCCTCTGATGAGCTTGTGCAGAGGATGAGAAAAGATGGACTAGTTTTTACATACACACAGCCTCCTCGAATAGAGGCGCTGTCAAAGACGACGCATGTCACACGTATGAGCTCTATTGTCACACATTAGTCCCACAGGATTTCCTTACTATCGTTGTTTTTCTGTGAACTGATTTTCATCCCCTCATCTGGTGCTTTCCACATGAAACACAAAAAATTAAAGCGCTACACAAGTGATAAAAACGGACGCTGCTGATCTCAGTGCAGGGAGCTCAATCTCATTGTGCGACAGCCTCATTTTGATGGAGGCGGTATGAAGAAACCACCCGTGCAAAGAACATTTGCAACTCCGAGTTACGCTGCAAGTGAAATACATGTTGGCACACGTAATGCGCAAGTATTAGTTTTGGCTATCGACACCTTCGCGATGGCCATGGCTTGGTTCGTTCCTGCGTGACAAAAATGGGGCAAGAACGGTGCAAGCGACCAATCGTAAAACAAAATATTATTTCTGACTATACTACGTGCGGGCTGGGTACTATCAATTTTTTGCTGGTCTTTCCATCGTCTGGGTGGACAAACTCGTAGAGCTAAACACAAGGTCGAGTTTCTTGAAAGATAAAAAAATGTGAAATGCTATCCGGAAGTGCACTTTCTTGGGCTAGTTGGTTCGTTGCATTAACAGAGGTCATAGCGCTGGATTCATACGGATAACAAAGACTACAGGGCATGTGAATCCAGCGCAATGACCTCAATTAATGTGAATTGCTGCCTAAATCATATTTTAAAAAATTAATTCTTATGTTTTACTTGCGTAAACCACAATACAGTTATGAAGCACGCCGTAGTGAGTGACTCCGGATTGATTTTGATAGTCTGGGGTTCTTTCACGTGGACGCGATTCACGGCACACTGACGTTTCTACAATTCACCCCCATCGAAATGCGGCCGCGATTTGATACCACGCCTTCGGGCTTCACAGCCCAATGCGCGACGAACCACTACGTGATGAGGACAGGTGCTTAAACTATTCCACTCCATGTTTCATACAGGCCATCTTTTGATACGGGGTTTTTACTAGTGTTACGAGGTACATTTTTAATCAACATGTTCACGTTGTCCCTTCTTTGTACGGTCAAATTAATCGCGTGCGAATGCCTTACGCCTGCGCTGGCAGCGTTAGAGCGTAAAAACTGCATGAGCAAACTAATCTGCTGGCGGCGTGGGGATCGCACACATACTATGATGCGTTCAGTAGGATATCCTACAGTACTTTTCTTTTGTACTTGGTTACGTACTCTATATGCTAAAAGTGTGAGCCTTATCACACTTTCTCTCGTGTTGCTGCACGTTCTCGCAACGGCTATCTAAAGCATGCATGGGAGGCAGTATAAAAAGAACAATTATCTCTTTTGATAGGAAAGTATTATATGCCCCCTGAGGCAAAAGATCCGGCGTGATCAATCGATGGCACTAAAAATCATTATCATCAGTGACCTTATTAGTATATTGTATGATGTCAATAGTCGTACGAAAGATTGTAAATGGTATGCGTTTTGCATGACGTCACTAGTAATGCAGAAGATAGCAAATGGTATAACAACGACAATCAGTAGCAATTATGGCTGATTAATGGGCAATAACGTGAATTAGAGTAAAGTGAATTAAAGTTAAGACAAGTTAGAATAAGGCTACTAAGGTGGAGTACGCGTGAAATTAATTAGGGTGAAGTAAAGTGAATGAAGTAAATTTAAAGCGGATTAAGGTGGAGAAGAGTAGATAAAGGTTGGTAGAAATGCGAGCAGGGAGGATTAATGTGCAATAAAGTGGATTAGGGTGGATTGAGGGTGGTGAAAATTACAGCAAGGTGGACTAAAGTGGATTAAGGTTGAATGAAGTTTGTACATGTTAGAGCAAGTAGAGTTGTCAAGGACATGTGACGCTGTCTGACGTCACGCATCACGGACGCAACAAATTAGAGAATTCATAATTGTTTCGCATTCAAATCACGTAAGCGTACTAAAGTGACCAATATTTTTTTTATTTACTTTACCATTTTCGCGGATTTCCTAATTGGATTTCGATACGCCTCGGCAAGCTCTCCAAGGATGACATGCAATTATGCTGAATGCGCAAGGAGGGCGGCAAGAATGTGTTTTTTAATTGCCCTAGCTGTAGCGCTTTTTTAATGGGCAACTTTTCTTTTGCGTGCTAGGACTGCGTAGCTCGTGGAAAACGTGTCGAAAACGCACATGTGAGCATCTCTCAACGGCCCGCGGATAACGAGACTGTAGTACTTCCCACGGAACAAGACAGGTATGACTCGTCAGACGCGATATGAAACTTGAGGGCACACTGAGCCAACGTTTCACTGAGCCAACGTTGCCTACCCACGTGCGCGGGCAGCCTGCCGAGAGCGCTGAACCACCTACAGTGATCGCGCCGTTAATTGAGCCACTGCACCTTTCGGGAGC
Organism: Dermacentor albipictus; assembly: GCF_038994185.2. NCBI lineage: Eukaryota > Metazoa > Arthropoda > Arachnida > Ixodida > Ixodidae > Dermacentor > Dermacentor albipictus. The sequence continues at coordinate 124,675,408 of NC_091823.1, read as the reverse complement.
GGTAGGTGCTTGATACTCGGAAGCGGATGCGATTACGTGTCTACCGAAAACTCGGCGCGGACAGTGTCGCCAGCATGCAACTTTCCGCATCACTTAAACAATACAAACTCTGTCCGACAGGGGGCTTGCAATACGTCGGTTATTTCTCCACAGGCCGTAATACACTACATGCCTAAAATTTTACGTATGTTGTTATTTCGTTAAGACAAAGTTTTTCGTTGTTAACGAGTGTTTGCCATTGTTCGAACGCTTTCAGCTAAGCCTCCAAAATTACGATAGGAAAGGACGTGTTCTTATGAAAGCCTTTAGCGTAAAAATTTCTCTTGTGAATACAGGGGCCGTTTTCTGAAACGTTCGCCTCCCACGATAGTTTCGCCGCCGCGATAGTCTCGTTCAATAAATCAAGTGACTGCTTACCCGTGACATCAGCGTGTACTACCAACACGCGCTATCGAACACTTCACATCGCATGAGAGAGCGCACCGTGCGAGTGCAGAGCGGGCCGGGTGCGTTGTTCTCGAGCGTAGTGGCCGCAGTACGGGCTCTGCGCACTGACTACGGTTGGTCACGGCTGCTTTAGGTAAAATGTATTGAATAAGAAAGGGTGGAATGCTCTATTTTAAATTACTCAACAAATATCCCCGCAAAACATCGCGTGTAAGACGCCACCAAAGAGGCTAATATGCACTACCACCTATCTTAGCTCTACTACGCTGCACCACCAACCGAACACCAAAAGACGTGTTCGTTTATTCAATATATGTCGACAGCACCCATCGACACCATGCCGTTAAAATGACGAAGACCGAAAATACTGGATGACGCTGTTTACTTTTCGGTTGAGCTAAAACTACCAATCAGTGCGCGTCGGCCGCGGAGGCGTGGCCAAGGCGATAGTTCTGCGGAAGGCGAACGTTTCAGAATATGGGCTCAGTATCTCGTTTTGAAATTTCTAAAGCTTTTACCATTTCACGTTATTTCGACGCATATTATTTCACACCGAGAATGACATATCTCTCGAGAATGAGCAGAGTGAGTACTCTGATAAAACGCGCCAAATTACAGATACTGTAATCTTACAATGGGGACATGTTTGCGTTTGACAGGCTAACGCTTCCTCTTATCACAACGAATGCTCCAGTTATTGAGGAATATCACAGAACTAAGTCGACACCTGATGCCTTATCGACCACAAGGCCGCAGTCACAGAGGTCACAAAACTTGAAGTTAAAAATATTCTATTTTTTTTAATTTATGATGCATTCAGATACCAACTTAATAGAGAATAATTGCTACTTTTGGAACACATACGCCTATAAATAGTCTTTGGTTAAAGTTTTGAGTAAGTTCATTATATTTGGTGTCTAAAAATGCGCTCACAGAAAAACGAAAACATCCATCTTTTTTCTCAGAAATATCCCATGTACAGAATTGCATTCGCCAGACTTACAATTCAAGATCATTCGCAATCATAGCGAACTTAGTTGCAAGCATAAATTATGGCATATCAACAACAGGAAAAGCGTTAGATCATTTCCATCAAATGCGCAAAATTTTTCAAGCAATTAATGTACACGAAAGCGTTGTATATTATGCCCTCAATGTATCTACAACAGTATGTTTTCGCACACATGAATTATTTTTAGCGGGAAATAAAAAAAAGATACAAGATAACCCAGTACGGTCTTCTATACGTACAAATCCAAGACGTCAAAAGAATACTAAATCGTCAGACTTAATGTGAAAGTCAAGTGCCCCCTCCCCCTTATCTCACGCACACACAGTGATTTAAAAACCCTTTACGTATATCGCATCGCACTGCAAGTTTCCTCACGCGTGGACGCAGTGAAATTTGCGGAGAGCGCATCAAGCACGCGATCTGAACTGAGCACCCCTCAAAATTTTGTGCTAAACTTGAGCCGTTTTGCACTAACCTAAACAATATTTTTGTGGAACGGAGCCTTACCTGAAATACGCTGGCTGCCTTTAACTGCCGCGTTCTTCTTCTTCGCTCTCTTCCAACGAGGAACACAGCCAACCGAGGAGTACAATATAGCAGGACGAACAAAAAAAATTTCACATTAATTGTTCAAATATGCAACAGATTATTTACTGTACTGCTAATAATGGACACAAGACGCGATTTGTGTTGACGGAATATCCAGGTTTTTTAATGTTCTTTTTGTTTCGGCCAATACGTCGTGGCTATGAAGTTGTCACTGCTGCTACGTTTAGAGTGCCGATTTACTGTTATAGGCTTCACACGTCCAAGCATGCATCATATTTGAGAATAGGCACCCTGCAATGGAAGTTTGCCTGTACATGTCGCGCCACCTAGCAGAGGCGGTGAGCACCCGCGAGTAGACCCTCACTGCCATTTCGCCATTGTCCATGCAGTGCTCAGGCCCGCCAGAAAGCCTGCTTTTCCAATTTTGCAATGGATTCAACCTGACCTCTCAGAACCTCTTCCGTGAGAAGAGTGAACAAAAAGAACAAGCGCAGAGATTGCTGTGCTAGAAATTGTCGCAACCGCGAAGGGGATGTCGACATCTGATTCTACCACTTCCTTTCAAAACCATGGGAAGCAACCCGGCGGCTGAAGTGGATCGTCGCGGTCCGCGTCACCCTTGCGAATTTCTGGTAAACGAACTTAGACGTAAATTTAAAGAAAAGAACCAGTAGCAGCATCCGTAAAAACGCACAACAAAACGACAACTGCATGAAGGCGCGTGAAATGATTCCCGCTGTTGTAAATTCGTTTATATAGTTGTTTAGCTTGCCTCGCTCCAAACAAACGGCAGTGGTTGTTACATGTCAAGTCAAGCGTCGTAAGCGCTCCGTGCTGGAAGTTTGTACACGCTGAGCTTTTTGTTGTGCACTAATAAGCCAACGTGCAGCTTTCTTCTGCGCCAAAACGCGCTATTGCTGGAACAGGACTCATTCGTGCTGATGTTTTCTCGCGCTTAGAACAATAGAACTACTTTTGGACTGCACCACAGTTTACGTCCAGTATTCGCAAACTGGCATTTCTCACGCCCACGCTAGCGCACAATTGTTCACTCTTCACGTGGCTTAGTCTGAGCTCATTGCTTTCTGTTTCAGCGATGATGACCACTCACATTCGAGCCCGAACGACAATATACCAGAGTATGCTCTAGGCATTTTGTCAAAGCAGAAAAAAGCACTTGCATTCGCCATACCCTCTACAAATGTAAAGTGCAAGGTACGCTCCAAGTAATGAAGCAAGAAATGAGAGTTGAAAAACGCTTACGCCATATTTGCTCACCTAAGTGGCATAAAATAATGATTTACTGGCTTACTTTGAGTTGCACATCGTAAGCATTCTTTGATTTGTTGCGACAAACACTTCGCGACCTGCGGGGGTTGCTCAGTGTTGGGTTGCTAAGCGCGAGGTCGCGGGATAAAATCCCAGCCACGGCGGCCGCATTTCGACGGGGGCGAAATGCCAAAACACCCCTACAGCTAGATTTGGGTGCACGTTAAAAAACCCCAGGTGGTCCAAATTATTCCGGAGTCCCCCACTGTGGCGTGCCTCATAATCAGATGATGGTTCTGGCACCTCAAACCCAATAATTTAGGGAGTGACTACAGTGACGGGCCCGTCACTTTAACAACACTGTAGTGACGGGGCCGTCACTATAACGATGTCGGTATTGGGGGTGAGCATAGAGTTTCGGACAATAATTATTGTAAGAAACTTTATGGCGGCGAGGGCCTACGGAGTCGCCATCTGTCGGAAGCGCCTCACTTGCGTAGTCTGAGCGATAACGCGGCGCACTCCGCATAGGTTTGGCTATCGGCGCTAAATAAACATACTACGCGGGAGCACTCCTGAACATTTTTGCGAGTACTGTCGAAATGACAGAGGTATCTTACCTTTAAAATAATAATCTTGGACAAACAGAAGGCACATAATGGTTTACAGACGCCTACACGTCATTACCTAGTACATACGGTAAGCTGGGACACTACGCGCGGTCGCCGCGATCGATTCCCGCGAACCGGTTTCTTGCGTTAAAGGTAGGCAATCGCTGAGAGAAAACTATGCGAAATATTTACCCAATGATGTGGGGCTCCCGCAACGCGGGACGGCGCGCGCAAAGGTCGGCGCCATGAAAGACGATGAAGCGCGTGAGCTGCACGTTCTTCTCCTGGCCCGCGATTAAACAGAAGCGTCTTTTCTAAGACTCCGTCTTCAGTCTACGTTACATATTTCTGGTGGAGGTGCGGGGTACATGCCACCACTCCCAGATCGAACACCGCCTGCAAGCCCAGTACGAAGTCCGGTCGAGCTGACTCCAGTTCACGTACGGACAAGCCGTCGACTTCAAGGACTGCCACCTGAGCACGAGCCTCTACCCAATAGAGTCATAAGGATGAGTACCTCAGTTCCGTCTTCTTCCTCAACCGCGCCGATCAATGTCGTCCTTAATCAGTCGCGAATCCCCACATCCTATCATGGGGACACCTTCGACGATGTTGAGGACTGGCTCGATCACTTTGAGATGCTGTAAAGCAGTGATTTGGGCTTGTTGGTAAGACATCGTGAGGCTTATAGCGCGTTAAAAAGACAAGGACGGAGGTGAGATGTGACACACAGAGGCGCTAACTTGCAACAATCCTTATTTGGAGCAAGGGACCCATACATATATACAACTTTTTCGCGTACATCATACATGCGCTGTTTACAAAAAAAACCTTTACACACTATTGCGCAGGTACGATAACTCTTTGTGGGAAAGGGCAATTGATGGTTTAGACACACAGTTATCACCAAGCCTATCAATCATTTCTGCTTCTATAATTTCGCGAGTTATCCTACCTCGGGCTTTTCCCACAATGGCGCAGTCTTTGTATGCTGGAGCACACGTCGAATGGTCACCATCATCCACCCCGGCAACAGTGTAGCTGCAATGCCTGCAGTGGGCGTCAAGGAACCCGCCCGCTTTTCTGCTACATTGTACCGGTGTTCCTTTAAACGCTCGTTGAGGCACCTTCCGCTTTGCCCGACGTAGTTCTTCCCACACTTTAAAGGAAGGTTATAAACAACTGCTTCCACACATTCAACAAACTGTTCCTGGTGTTTCTTTTTGCACGTGCGCTTATCAGAGAGGCCTGATAAGCGCACGCAACACAAAATAGCAACAAAATAGTTGCGAGTGCAGCGAGTGTCGTCTTTTCCTGTTTCTCTTCACTGTGTCCGTGTCTGTGCGCTGCTTCGCCAGCAAGGTATGATGATCACTCACCAACCAGCCCAACTTTCCACTTTACTGAAATACAAAGACTGCTCCATTGTGGGAAAAGCCCGAGGAAGGATAACTCGCGAAATTATAGAAGCAGAAATGATTGATAGGCTTGGCGATAACTGTGTGTCTAAACCATCAATCGCCCTTTCCCACAAAGAGTTATCGTACCTGCGCAATAGTGTGTAAAGGTTTTTTTGTAAACAGCGCATGTATGATGTACGCGAAAAAGTTGTATATATGTATGGGTCCCTTGCTCCAAATAAAGATTGTTGCAAGTTAGCGCCTGTGTGTGTCACGTCTCACCTCCGTCCTTGTCTTTTCAACGCGCTATAAGCCTCACGATCACTTTGAGCGTGTCGCAGAATTCAACGGCTGGATTCCAGAGCGCAAGCTACGCAACGCCTACTTTTCCCTCGAGGACTATGCGCGGACATGGTTTGAGAACCGTGAGGTGGCCCTATCGACATGGGACGAACTCCGACGGCAGCTAATCAGCACATACGCCAGCCTCGATCGCAAAGAGCGAGCTGAATCTGCAATTCAGGCGATAGTGCCGCGGCCGAACGGAATCGTCGCAATGTTTGTGGAAGATATGTGCTGACTTTTCCGACGCGCGGATTCATCCATGCTGGAAGAAAAGAAGGTCGGGAACTTCATGCGCGGCGTCAATCAAGAGTTATTCGTTGGACTAATACGCAACCCACCAAAGACCGTTGCAGAGTTTATCGCGGAAGCCATATCAATGGAAAAGGCACTGCAGCAACGAACAAGGCAGTACAACCGCGACGGACGTGTCGCCCCTATCGCGTGAGCCTCTCGCTATACCCTTGGACAATACCGACGCCTTGCGGGAGCTCATTAGCCTTGTTGTCCGAGAAGAGCTCCAAAAGCTTCAGTCGGCTCCGGTATTGGTACCGCGACTCGCTCTGGCTGAGGTCGTCCGGGAGGAAATCAGACAGGCAGTACAAGTCCCGGAGTGAAGCGAGACACCACAGCACGAGGTACAGCAGCCACAGCTTCGCATGTCGTATGCGGAAGCTGCGAGAAGTTCGTTGTCCCCGACTTTTTACGATGTGCGCGACGTCCCGGACTTTCATGGTGTGCGCGCCGTTTAACAAGCAACTGGCGACTTCAGGACTCGCCGCACGCCATTCATGTCTGAAACACGACCACCCCGCAAGAGTGACGTACGGCGCACTGCAGACCGGAAACCCTTGTGTTTTCATTGCGGTGAAGCCGGTCACCTCTACAGGGAGTGTCCTTACCGCCCAGCTGGGCTCCATGGATTTTCACTTAATGCGCCGTGCCCGCGCAATGGTGAACGCCCCCTGGAGATTGAAGCCTACCTCGCGGACGCCAGACCCTCGTTTTCCCCACGATTCCGTGTTCCTCGGTCAACGTTACCCACCCGAAACAGGTCTTCCAGCCCCATTTCCACGCCGAGCGCAACAAGGCATCGCTCACCCAGCCCTGCCTCCCGGGAAAACTGAGTTCAGCGACCTGCGGAGGTAAGGTCGCTGACATTGCGAACGCTGAAGATCCTCCACTAAGACGACTGCGAGATGACGTAACTGAGAAGAAAAGAAGTCACGGCGCTAATCGACACGGGTGCGGACACATCTATTCTGAGCCAGAATCTCGCGCGTATCCTGAACAATGTTTCGACGCAATCGACCGAGACTCAGATTCGTTCTGCAGAAGGGCAACTCATGACTCCAATAGGCCGGTGCACAGCACGAGTCAACATTCGGGGCTTCACATACATCGGCGACTTCGTCATACTTCCTGAATGTTCGAAGGACCTTATACTCGGCACGGATTTCCTTCAGGCGAACGGTGCAATCATCGACTTGCAAGAGTCTAGAGTCAGCTTCGGTATTACGCAAGCCATAGCGAACAGCAATGGCAACAACCGTTACCCGAGGTATTTCCTGGCCCTGTGTCGCCACTGTCTGTTCACCGTTTTCGTTGAATGCCATAACACCTGATTTTCTAACACTAACTTTCTCACCTAACTTGTTGCCTTCCTGTCCACAGGTATTAGCCAGACGTTGTAAATCACTTTGCTTGTTAGCTAGCAACACAATGTCGTCCGCACAAACTAAACCTGGAAGTTGCTGCTCTACTACTGTACCCGCCTGTTTGTATGAGAGATTAAAACCGATATGACTTCCCTCTAGCGCCCTCTCCATCCTCACCATGTACACCATAAACAGCAGTGGGGATAAAGGGCACTCATGCCTCAGTCCCCTGTTGACATGAACTTTCTCATCGCTGCTCATCCCTTCCCATTCAACGCAAAAACCACATTGTTCCGCAGTGGCGCCATCTATGGGCAGTCAGCGTGGTGCCTTGGCGTAGCGCTCCGTCTTGCATGGAAGGTATACGCTGGCGGTAGTTTCTGGCGTTCGTTTTCGCGCTCGTGCAGTCTATTTAGTATGACGTGCAGTCTGACGTGCAGTCTATTTAGTATGACGTAGTCTATTATGTAGTATGACGTGCAGTCTATTTAGCATGTTGTGAACGGTTCCTTGAGACCTACTGAAGTGGTTTAACTCGGTATTAGCCGGATTTTCTGGGCGTTGAGGCGGACGGAGCACGCACCGCGATATGTGCACCAGTGTTCGAGCCTACAATCAGCCTCGGAGATCAACTGCGTATTTCTGAATGTTTCATTCACTAATGCAGCCTTATTGCTGTATTATCATGTAGTTCTAAGCTGCGGTTTAGGAGCAACGAAACATACGCGACGATCGTAACTGCGTGGGTGCCGTTCTGCTACGACAAGAGATGTGCTGTTATACTTTGACAAGAGTTCAAACTGTTCTCTCCAGATTACCTTGCGTGACTACTAGGTTGTGTGTATGATGTTTCTACGCATCAATAAAATAGGTTTGATTAGTAATAACAGCATAGCTTACAGTGTGAATTAAGCTTGTCCAGCAAAGCCACCGTTTACAAAGTGCGCGAGCGTCCTAAGCAGTGGTAAGTGCTGGATTACAGATAGCTTTGTTCTATATAGCACATGGTCCGAGCATACGGCATCAACGTTTGTCGATCTATAAAAGTTGCGATCTATAAACTATGCGAGGTCATATTGCGGCGTTAGCCCATTTTTTCTTTTCTTTTCCGAGGGAGAGGACAACCAATTTTTTTTTTCGGTTGTGTTCGTTCCGTTCTCTACGACACACTCATGCGTATTACGGAAATTCCGTCCTCAAAAATAGAAATCGCATTCTTACGCGATCCCTCTCATATGTTATGGCTTTACAGTGCCAAAACGCAATGCCGACACACATAACTTATATATGTATCATGCTACTTCACCAACCGCAGTACATCGCTGTGTCCAGCAGCGCCATCGACCTTACACAGGAAGGCTAGCGTAGACATATAGTGATTTCAAGCCTACTAGACTTGAAATGCTTGAGAACGATGCCTGCGTATCATAATTATTTGACAGCACCTGCCGCTTCGATGTTTCGTGGTTGCCTTAGGTTGGCCGTAGACAAGCATGCGCTCTTATGTTTTATGTTTTAGTCCCTATGCCAAGCGATCAGATAGAGAGCAGATTTACCATTTCATGCCTCTAATACAGAGACACCGGTTTTCTTTGTTCAATTAAAACCGATATAAGCAAAATAGTTCACAATACACACACCGCGACTGATAATGTGCGTACACCGCGGCTTATAAAGCGCATCACATTTTTGCGCCCCCAAGACATATTTCCGCCTACTGTAGATACCGATGCACCGAAAGGCTGCCCTGACGACCTTATATGAACGGACATGGCGTAAATTTCACAACGTACGATCTAAAACATGCCGAAATCGTTCCGCAGCACGCGACAGCAATACTTTCAAGCAGTGCCGCGCCGGATCGCACAAGCCAGAGAGGAGGAAAGGGTCGCAGCGCGCCCTTTCCTCCTCGCCCCATGAAAAGGTCTATAGGATGCCAAGAATCCTAGCTGCAATTCTATGATCCTAATACGAGTAAATAAAAATTGCTACGTCTATTTAAGTCCGCACTTTCCTCGGACAGAAGCAAATCCCAGTCACACAACACATTTCAAACTCAGTTCTTATTGTTAATCCGTCTCTACTGAATCGGAAAAATTACTTGCTTGATCAGCTGAGGCAGGCACTCGCGTCAGCAGCTCCACGTATTTGGACAGTCAGTATGAGACTTCGTGGGGTCGGGCTGTTTGCCCCGGTAGCCGCGTTTTACATGGGAGCCCGTCCGTCGCTCTGGGGGCGGCTACAGTGAACCAGCGGGCCATGACCTCGTAGCAAACTTGTACAGCTAAGACGACCGCGACGAAGAAAGTGACACGCGCGCGAAACTCGTTTGCCTCTTCGCACCCCGTCGAATGTGCACAATGCCCTTTGGAGCTCCCTTGGCGTCGCCACATAAGCCTCCTCACAGCTGTAATTAACCATGACCCCCCGCCGCCTTTGTCCTTTTTCTGTGCTTCCCTCTGCCGGACGCGGCTCGAAACATCTTGAAAAAGTGCCGGGGCTTTCACCGCTGGATTTGCGCACCTGCACCCATGTTGAGTGCACGACAGTTGTGCGTTTTGTGGATCGCAAAATAAGTGGCTTCTGCGGGGCAGCATGTCGTTCCTGGAAGCCATGAAGCAAGCAGGCCTGGGAGCGCTGTTGTGCTACAGTGGCTAGAATGTAGTTGTGCTAACAGTGCGGCCGATAAAAGCACGCTGAGCACTGTCTGCCAATGTGGCTGCCTTGGGAGTTCGCTGTCGTTTATTGCTGCATTTGCACGTCGCTTTTTGTATTCTTTTAACACATTCGTCAGGCATTTCGCATATTCAAGAAGTCTTCAAGCGCAGCGTTTCGCTTCGGATTTACCAAAGCGGTGCACTTGTTCACACAGACGTCTACATCTAAAGATTGTTGTTAGCGCCAAATATTGGGGGAAAGGTGCATCGCTCATATTAAATAATGTCAAAACGTAGCAAAACATACATATCTGCGCGTATGAGCCGCGTTGTTCCACGCCGAGACAACTCAATGTGAGCGGCTGAGTCACTTAATGAACCGTAAGTGTGATTCACATACATGTATTACGGATGGTTGACTTATTGGTGATTCTTGCTTTTCTTTTAGTGATTAGTGATTCTCGCTTTGTTGCGTGCCATAAAGTATTATTAGGGACAACCGTGCTCGCATAAGCGCTTATTTATATAGTCCGTGTTGTTCTCTCACGAAAATGCGAATGTCTTTGCTGACACAGTTTCTATAACTGAGCGAGGCGGTTGTTTACGCTGCTTCACCGAATGCGCCGTCGCCTGTTTCCCCTTGGACGGAGAGGCAGACAGTGCATTTATAGGATTAAGAAATGTATCAGCATAACAACTCCTACAGACCCACCCATCAACGTATGGCGAATGCGACTGGTAGCTTACGTGAACGGTGACATCAGCAGTGGCAAAGTGCTGTCGTCACTTGCCACTTAGTGCGGCGCACCCTCGGAAGTGAAGAGTAGTTGATTTCAAATCGCTAAGGACAGTGCTGCACTGTGAAAACAGTTTCCTTCGTCCTACTTTTCAGTTCAGATGCGCCGGTAGCGGGTGCACGAACTCGACGGTGCCAGGCCTAACATTCCCTGAACAGGATCAACATTGCCTCAAACTTCATGTGCATGCCTTGAGAGCATTGAAGCTTGTGCATTTCAACTTCGTAGGCGTGGTTTGACTTATTTTGATCGCGATTACACTACGCGTGCAAGCGAAGGCGCTGCCACTATCGCGTTGTCGGTTCGACGGCCGATCACGCGGACTTCTGTCGAAGGAGGTCGGCACGCTGATTTTATCGGTGCCGTCGAGAGGAAAGTCCGTCGCAATACGGCAACTAGAGGTCCGCGACTTTCGGCCTGGTGTGATAAAATTGTCGCACCAAATCACTGTGCTGAACAGTCGGTCAATCGCTGGCGTGAGCGCCTTGCCGGTCTCGTATCAACCCAGTGTTACCGCGGCTCAAACGAGTGCGTGAAATCAGGCACGCGCTGCCACCAGCACCAAGTGACGGCCGACGCTACAAGAAGAGTTCTACAGCGACATGATGCTTCTTTAAGTGTCGCCCAAGTGCATCACAGGAGTTTTTCGTTAAATTTGCTAGCCATCAATGGACGGCGGCAACTGCGTGACTTACGGTGCAGTCCGGACCCCTCAGTAGTCTGTTCGAAGCCCTGGATACTGTCTGCTTGAAAGTTGAGTTGCAGTCATGTGCTACGCAGGTTTTCGGCACCGCACTGGCGTCGGCCTACCAGTAGAGTTTCAGCCCGGTATGCGGCACGAGTGTTTGTAGCAACGTGCGTGGGAACGCTTTCTTTTTTTTTTCTTTCGGAGAACTTTTCCCCAAGATTGGGCCACGAAGCCGGGCGCGTTGGGCCACGAAGCCGGGCGCGTGACCCTTCCAGAACGTTTCGCCACTAATCCGCTGAGGCAGGGCACAAGCGCTGTCGCGCCGCGAAACAGGCCAAACACTTACCTTTCTACAAATGTGCAAGTCTAGAGGGCCTTGCCACTCCCTCCCCTCGCTCCCCATACGAGGGGGCAGGAGGGGATAGGGAAAATATGACGTTAGAAGACAAGGAAATGCTACTACTACAGACACGACAGTGGTTGCGCGTAAAGGGAATAAAAATATAAGGTCAAGGTACGGTATGGCACGTTTCTGCAGTTTCTGAAAAATAAAGACCATGCAACGGGCCAGCATCGACGCAGTCAGGGTAAAAGCAGACCAATTCAGGCTGGTACTTACAAACAAATATGCAGCGTTAAAGCAGATAGTTGAAGACGACATAGAGGCAACCAATGAAACCGTAACTAGGATGAATTCAGAAGCAATAAATGAAGTAGGAGGTAAGGCACCAAGGCAAGCAGATAGGCAGGCTCTCCCAAGCAAAAAAGGACCGAATAAAGAAAAGACAAAGTATGAAAGCGTCCAACTCAAGAGATAAGATGGATTGCACGGAACTTTCAAAACTGATCAACAAGGAGAAAATAAGGGATATTCTAAATTATAACGTAAGAAAGGGTTGAGAAGTCGTAAAAAATGGACGCAGCATGAAATCAGTGAGAAGGAAGCTAGGCATAGGACAAACCAAGATGTATGTACTGAAAGATAAGCAGGATAATATCATGAGCAATCTCGAAGGTATAGTATTAGAAGCGGAAAAATTCTATATTCACCTGTACAGTACCCAGAGGAGCCACGATACCTCCATTCGAAGTAGTACTGAACAGGTTACAGAAACTCCTTCTATAACTAGCGATGAGGTTAGAAAGGCCTTGCAAGACATGAAGTGAGGAAAAGCGGCCGAAGATGGAATAAGAGTCGATTTAATCAATGATGGAAGAGACATAATGCTTGTAAAACTGGCGCCCCTGTATACAAACTGTCTATCGACTTCTAGGGCCCCAAAGAACTGGAAGAATGCCAACATTATATTAATCCACAAAAGGGAGACGTTAGACTGTTGACAAATTATAAGCGCTTTAGCTTACTCTCAGTATTATATAAAATATTCAACAAGATAATTTCCAATAGAATAAGGGCCACACTGAACTTTAGTCAACCAAGGGAACAGGCTGGCTTCAGGAAGGAATACTCTATAGTGGATCACATCCATGTCGTTAATCGGGTACTCGAGAAATCAGCAGAATACAATCAAGCTCTCTATTGGCGGCGAGGAGTTACGGAGTCGCCCTCTATCGGAAGCGCCTCGCTGGCGTAGTATGAGGGATCACGTGGCGCGCTCCTCATAGGTTTTGCTGTCAGCGCTCACTGAAAACACCACGCGCGAGCTTTCCCGGACATTTCTGTAAGTACTTTCGAAACGAGAGAAGTTTCTTACTGTCTAAATAATAATCTTGGGCCAACTGAAAGCACACAATCGTTTACAGTCGCTATCTCTTTACCGAATACGTACAGTGAACGCCACTGCGCGCGGTCGCCGCGATGGAGTCTGCCGAACCGGCTACTTAATTGCCTGAAAGGTAGGTAAACGCTGAGAGCAAACTATGTGAAATATGTTCTTATAGTGTTTGTATAACTAAATGGAGCGTAATAAATGAAGCCTCAATGCAGCGATCGCGTAGATTCGCAGCGACCGACTGCGCGTCTGCATGCTTGTCCGCGCACTGTTTCGCTTTCTCCGCGCGCGCGTTTTCGCACCATGCCATGAGCTTTAGGCATCAGAATATGAGCATTTGACAGTATACAAGCAACCATTGTTTCGTGGGCGCTATCAGAGCTGTTCAAAAATAATTTCATTGTAGGGACTTCGACACCTACGGGGACAGTGATGTGCCGTCGCGACGATTCAATCTTTTTTTTCTTCAAAATTCTCGAGTTTCTTCAATTTCTCGAGTTGCGTCGCACTGTATGTTTATCGGCGTTCTCAGCGCGCAATTTCCCGCTGCTCCTTTTTTGTAATCCAGTGCATTAATTCATAACACAAACATGACCATATGCCATGCTTTCTTTAAATGTGCTTCTTACCGCTGCCTTTCCACTCCACTGAACTTGCCAGTATCTATAGTATCGACAAGTTCATAGACCGAACCGTCATGACATTAGTCGGGCAGCGGACTCGGGCGTGCGTCTCAGTGCGCGTTTTCAGAACATCGCAGACCGGGCGCCGTAGCAGAAATCTTCCTCGCCTCTGTGCTTGCTGCATACCCGAGTTGTAGCCGATGACTGTTTGCCGGTTTTATGTTTCGCGAGCCAAGCTTCACACAACTTCTTGTCCTGCGGCTATGTGTGAATAAGGCTGACACCGGTCTCCGTTACGTGCGTCCGGCCCTGCGGCACCGAGCAGTAGCCTACCATGTCGCGCGCCTTCAAAGGCAGCCACTACATATTGCAGTGCTTTCAAGCGTTGTAAAGGAGACACTCGAAGCGGGAAAATTTCGCCAGTAAATGAAAACCGCAGCGTACGAGGGAATTTAAACTCGTTTTCAGCTCGCTTCGGCGCGCCCTAAGCAGCCGACGCGGCCGCTATGTCCACGTGATCCCTCCTAGCACGTCACGCCGACGGTGGCACCAGCTTTTCCAGTGGTGGAGCTCGAGGCCAATATAGCTTTCATAGATTACAAAAAGGCACTTGATTCAGTAGAGATACCAGCAGTCATAGATGCATTACGTAATCAAGGAGTACAGGACGCTAACATAAATATGTTAGAAAATGTCTACAGAGATTCCACAGCTATCTTAATTATCCACAAGAAAGGTAGGAAGATACGTATGAAGAAAAAGGTTAGACAAGGAGACAGATTCTCTCCAATGCTATTCCCTGCATGCTTCGAAGAAATATTCAAGGTATTAAACTGGGAAGGCTTAAAGGTGAGGATCAGTGGCGAATATCTCAGCAACCTTCGGTTTACAGATGACATTGTCTTGTTCAGCAATACTGGAAATGAGTTACAACAAATGATTGAGGACCTTAACAGAGAGAGTTTAAGAATGGGGCAGAATATTAATATGTGGAAGACAAAGATAATGATCAATAGCCTGGCAAGGGAACAAGAGTGCAGGATCGCCAGTCAGCTTCTAGGGTATGCGAAGGAATCCGTTTACCTAGGTCAATTACAGGTAACCCTGATCATGAGAAGGAAATTTACAGAAGAATAAAAATGGGTTGGAAAACGTACGTTAGGCACTGTCAGCTCCTGACTGGAAGCTTACCATTATCATTGAAAAGAATGGTGTACTATCAGTGCAATGGGTTGGAAGACATACTATAAACACTGTCAGCTCCTGACTGGAAGCTTACCATTATCATTGAAAAGAATGGTGTACGATCAGTGCATTTTTCCGGTACTGACATAAGGGGCAGAAACTTGGAGGCTGACAAAGAAGCTTGAGAACAAGTTGACCGCGCAAAGAGCGATGAAGCGAGGAATATTTGGCGTTGCGTTAAGAGACAGAAATATAGCGGTTTGGATCAGAGAGCAAACAAGGGTAGCCCATATTCTAATTCACATCAGGAGAAAAAAAATGAAGCTGGGCAGGTCTTGTAATGCATAGGCTAGATAACCGATGGACCGTTATGGTCACAGAATGAGTGCCAAGAGAACGGAAGCGCCGTCGAGGACGGCAGAAGACTAGGCGGGGTGATGAAATTAGGAAATTTGAGGGTGCTAGCCCGTGTCCGTTGGCTCAGGACAGGAGTAAGTGAAGATCGCCGGAGAGGCCTTCATCCTGCAGTGAACATAACATAGGATGATGATGATGATTATGGTGATGATGATGAAATTTCTCAAGCGGACAACTTGCGCAATGCGTGCAGAAGTAGAGGCGCATGAAAGCGCACCGTAGCGTCTAGGCAACAATACGGAAGTGGTTAAGCGTCAAATTTTAACTTCTGTGGCCGATGCGGTAGCTTTGCGGTTATGGCATTGCTTGAGATCGTGGGTTGGATCCCTACTGTAGCAGCCGCATTTCAACGGGGGCGAAATAAAAAACGCTCAATCAGTTAGATTTAGAGACACTTTAAAGAATGCCACGTTGTCAAAATTGATACGGAGTCCGCCATTACGGAGTGCAGAATAATCTGATTGTAGTTTCGGCACGTACAGCCTCATAATTCAATTAAAGTTTAGTACTTCTGCCACGATTCAATGCGCCATGTAAAGCAATGAGTATGCTAAACCCTTGTACAGGTTATGAAGTATGGCGCGTAACAACGCCTCAAGCAAACACATCACCCTGTTTGTTCTGCATACTATGCAGCGAAACAGCGGGGGTGCACGCAAGGTAACGTTTAACATCAACTCACTATTCTCGTACTGGACTAAACATGAAGAAATTAAACGTTCGCCGTCGACATCGCTGCTTACTATCGTCAATCAAGAGAAACAGCACAGAAAGCTTCTCTTACACCAATTTCCACAGTACGTACGATCCGCGCAATTTTTTCGACGAGGTTTCTTGCGAGAATGAAATACCAACTAACCCACCTTTCCATCCTCTTGCAGTGACCGCTGACTGCCAGCCGCCAGCGCTTGCGGAGTGTGGCGCAATGTCGGGTCGTTCCCGTTGGGAGGGAGAAGGTACGCACGGTCAAAGAATGTAGGCATACGTGTTGGCTCTTGTAGTTATGTTACTCCACAGGCAGGTATGGAGAATTACTTTGAGGAGTTGGACCGAGTTTTTAAACACGGCTCATCGGTGAGAGATAGAAGCAGAGGTCCGGGAGCCGTCTCGGAGATAGCGCTTTGCTGCTGGAAAAAAGAAAGCCTCCCTTCACCGGACGTCAGCTCTTCCCTCGCCCTGTTAACTTGCACTCGGGTCATTAGGGGGTGTCATCTCGAACCCACGCTTACCATCATCGCATTCCCGATGTGGATAAAAAGCGTCTCTTGTTTGCCCAAACACAAATATTATTCATAATTGGTTTTTATGGTCATTGCATCGACACAGAAAGATACAGGTTTCCGTTTACATTGCGGTTCCTCACTTTAATTTTTCATCCTGGATTGCAGCGAAATCTGGTTGCATTAGAAATGTACTACGCATTCTTTTTCGTAGATAGTGACGACGCAGTGAAACGTCTATTACAAAGGGTCATTTCGCAAAGACTGATCGCAAGAAAATTATTTCGCGCTTAGCATGTGGTGTAGTGCGCATGTGACTGTGTTGCTCTGGAAGATCTTAAATTATAATACCTTGCTTAATTTTGAGAAAGATACAAGCTCTTAACTTTGGGCGTGGACTCAGGGTCTTCGCGGGTTTCAAGGCATGGCGACTTGTCGTGCAAGTAGCGCTCGCCTCTTCAGATAAGCAACTGAACACGCTGATGAACGCTGTCTGAAAGAAAAACGCACAGCGTGCTTTAGTACCAAATTGCTCTAGAAGCATTGGCATTACAGGAGCTTTCGCTTCTCTAGCAGTTTCTCTCTGCAGGCATATCCGCAATGCACACGGATTATAGTTGGCGCGTGAGGTTATCCATGATTACAAATTGGCGACTCTATGTACTCCTCCCTGCCACTCCTAGTGGCGCGGAAGCAAGCCATCAAGGTACCCTATCTTTGATAGCCGGCACAGAGATTATCAGGATCGCCGCTGCTGCAGCGCTTTCTAACGTGCGAGGCCAGAGGGGACGCAGATACAACTGTAGAGGGGAGAGGGAGGAGAAGAGGCAGTTCCCATATAAGAGAGGGTGGGGAGCTGACGTGAGAAGGCAAGGAAACCCCTCTAGTAAACGACTGCAGTTGCGGGGAAACAGGATAAGCTTAAGCTCAAGGTACGGTACAATACGTTGCTGCCATTTCTGAAAAAAAAAATGCCATGCAAATATATCAAGCCGGCAACTTACGCAGGGCGTGCATCCGCATGGATGCGGCTTACCACGCCCTGGTGCGTGGTAGAGCCGCATTAATTAAAGCACACCGCAGGGTCCAGGAGGCACTACGGAAGTGGTCCACCATCAAGTCAACACTTCTGTGCCCGCCGCATTAGCTTTGCGGCTAGGGCATTGCTAGAGGTCGTGATTTTTGATGCCAATTGCGGCAACCGCATTTCGATGAGGGCGAATTAGGAAACGCACGTGAACTTAGATTTTGGGACACGTTAAAGAGCATTACGGTGTCAAAACTATTCCGGAGTCCGCCACTACGGCTTTCCTCATAATACGAGTGTGGTTTTGGAACGTGCAGCCCCATACTCCAATTCAAGTTTTCTGCCACAATGGGATCTGTCATGTGAGGCAATGACAATGCTAATAAACCCTCTCAGAGGTTATGAAGTATGGCGCGCAACAACACTTCATGCAAAAACCTTTTCCAGTGTGTTCTGTGTACTACGCAGACAAACAGCAGTGGTGCACGCAAGGTAACATTTAGCATGAACTCACCGCTCTCGTGTTCGCATAACGTTGAAGAAATTTAGCTTTAGCTGTCAATATCCCCGCTAATTATCGTCCGTCAAAGCATTAGCACGGAAACCTTCACTTACATCGATTCCCACAGTCCATGGGATCTGCATAATTCTTTTTTTTTGACAGCACTATATTGTTGTACTTGCCGAGGAGATTTTCACATCTGCAAACGTCGAGGAGGCACCACAGTTGGAGGCTCTGTCAGTTGGTAAATATTACCATGCACTTCGTTGCGTACTTGTGGCAAGCTTCTCGCCACCAAATTACAATACGCACATTCTCCCATTCCCAAGGCCTTCATGTAGAAGCACCCGCCGTGGTTGCTCAGTAGCTATATATGGTGTTGAGTTGCTGAGCACGAGGTCGCGGGATCGAATCCCGGCCACGGCGGCCGCATTTCGATGGGGGCGAAATGCGAAAACACCCGTGTGCTTAGATTTAGGTGCACGTTAAAGAACCTCAGGTGGTCAAAATTTCCGGAGTCCTCCACTACGGCGTGCCTCACAATCAGAAAAGTGGTTTTGGCACGTAAAACCCCAAATATTATTATTATTATTATTCATGTAGAAGCAGTGGTCTTTCATAAGTTGGCAATATATGGTTAAAAATGAAACTACCATTTTCAAATGTATGCTATATGTAGTTATGACAGCACACTTGTACTGCTTTTATTTGTAGCTGTATAAATGTTGTGGAATATGGTAGTTACGACTAACGAGGAACGTCTATAATTTCTACAGTCTTTCTGGTGTTTAGGAGATTATTTCTCAAACATTTTCCTTGGATAATCACATAGATTACTTGGTGCAGAAACTATATTGCACAGTGGGTTGTATGCGCCGCCACTGCCCTTACTTTCCTGTGTCTGTATATGTCCCGCTCTTAACGTACTGTTATTTTTACATTAAAAAAAAGGTTATGGGGTGCGACCTCGTGCTCAGCTGCCCAACACCATAGCCACTGAGCAACCACGGCGGGTTCTTTTTACATTACATTATGGAGCCATTATTTGGAAAGACAGTTACACCATGAAGGTCTTGTGCATACATCAGCAAGTTGCTTAGTATGCCAGCTGGCATGTGCACCAATGTTGCACCCTGCTGTATAACACCGCGAGCATGAACTTCCTGAAGTCATTCATCATAATTACTTTTTCTCTGTGTTCCTGGCACCATGTGTGGAGGTTAGATAAAGGTAATTGTAAGGTCGGTCAACAAAACAATGTTCACTTCCCGAGATGCAGCTTTGTTCATGTGCCATACTTGCAGAGCAACTTGCTTCGCGTTTCGAGTCATCTGCTGCTTCATCTCAAGAAACACTAGTTGGACGTGGATGCCTCACGTAATGGTAAACATTATTAACATGTTCGGTTTGATGGTCATTACTTATATTGACTGCCACTTCATGGTCCTGCCCTCCTGGAAAGGGAATATCAGCATATACTTGGACTTAGTGTGAAGGTAACACTAAATTTGGGCTTTTTGGAAACTGCTGAACAGTTCGGACTTCGGCATGTGTTCAGGTTTCTCCGCATGCTTGATTGAAACGCTCATCTTCCCACAGCACATTCCTTAGAGGGATACTACAGAAAAAGATTAAAGCAATCTAGACTAGAATAATAGGCTTTTTAACAACAAATTCATCGTTCATAGCTGGAATAGAGCTTTCGTAAGTTAGAAAATGACGAAAATCGGAGTGGCGCCACTCCTTGTGAAGCATGTTGCCTTTTGTGTGATGTCTGCAATAGCTGATTCACATAGAGCGGCAAGAAGGGAGGTCACATGGAATTTACTTCATCTTGCTCTTTGTGATGTGGACGTTTCAAATTGAAGAACAGCAGGGGCATCTTCCGTGACAATGTTCTATGCAACATTGTCACACAAGAAGTGATGATAGACAATGGACAAATAATATGTTGATGTAGCTCAACCTAACAGTTTCCTTTAGTGCCCCTTTAGGAGCAATTGGGCAAATCAGCTTATTCACAAGAGGTAAACATTCTCCTGTCATTTTACAGACAGCATAATCTTACTTGTGGAGCATACGTTCTAAAAATTATTTATTTATAGCAATGCTAGCCAATGCTGGATGGAAACAGTGCTGGGTGCAACTTGCACTTGCCAAGCTTGCGTGGCAAAGATGAACATTTGCTTGATTTGTAAACATTGTTAAAACTGACAAGTCATGAAATATTATCCAATTTGTTTACACCGCCGCCATTCTTACAGATTTGGAACAACTTGAAAGCCAACATTGGAAATCAAAAATCGAGAAAGGGGTTGGCAGATGGAGTAGCACACCATGTTATAAAGGTTTTAAACAGGGATAAGATGCCTCAGACAGGCTGGCCAATGTTTCATCATTAGCAGTAGAACACGTTGTGGGACTAGTTGGTGCATAGCTTTCAATAGAATAAGCGCCAAAAAGTGACAGCACACAAGAAGAAAACCAGACAAGACAAGGCGCTGTCCTGTCTGGTTAGGGCCTATCATCGTCAAAGGCAGCCTTTTCATGCTTGGCATGTTAGTTTCAAAGGGCTAGTGGAGTGACGTGATGTCCGGTTGTTGTCGGTGGCAGCTGGTTGTAAAGGGAGGGACTATTTTTCATTTACAACCAGCCGCCAGTGACAACAACCACACGTGACGTCACTCTTCTAACCTTTTAAAGCTAACATACCGAGGATGACGAGGCCGCCTTTGGGGAAGATAGGCCCTCCTATCGAAACGTTGGCCAGCTTTTCTGAGGCATCTTATCCCTGTTCATACCATTTACACAACATTCGAAATCAGTTGATCAACATATGGAGAAACGGCTAGGAATATTGCTCCAAGAGGTTGCAACATTAGAGAGAAAGGATGCTTCTCTTATTAGATAGCTGGATGAAGCTTCCTCACAGATGCTTACACTGAGCGTAATCGAAGTGCCACCGAAGGCATGTATGTAATACACAGGTCTCCCCAGCTATGTCGTTTTTCAGTCATTCTTTGAGTATCTGGAGCCCCGTTCAAGTAACAAGTCATACTGAGGCTGGACAAAGAAAAATGACAGCAACGCACGTGGTCGGACTAAATAAAGTGGACATGTAATTTAATTTTTGGGGAACTTTGTGCGCCTCAGGATCGGTATACCCGGACAAGAAATAGCACGTAACTTCATGATATCAGAAAGCCACGTGAGCCGAACGTTTACTACTTGGAAGCTCACGCTCAATGAAGTCCTTGAGCGTGAGCTTGCGGTCATATCACCTCGATTCCATCGCGAGATGAAGTTGGGCCATATGTTCCGAGATTCTTCCGCTTCTTTGAAAACACCAGGTTGATTTTGGATGCGAGAAAAGTCAAGATTCTGCGTCCATCGTCAACAGGGGCACAACGCCGCACCTTTTCCTCATATAAGCACTACAACACATACAAAGTGCTTGTTGTTGACTGTACGCCTGATGGCTACAGATCACTTGTGTCTCGTTTATGGGGCGGATCTTTATCCCACAAGGCAATCCTTGCAAGTAGTGAGCTTCTAGGTTCTATGGAAGTAGTGTATGTCATTATGCTCAATAAAGGCTTCGCTTTCCCCTACGTACCGGCTGGTGTGATATTGTAATGATCCCCATTCCGCGAACGCCATGGAACACAAAAGCATGTGCAGGATGTAGAACAAACACGTCGCATTTCCACTGCAAACGTGCATGTTGAGAGAGCAATAGCCCATTTTTGTTGTCAACAACATCCGAAACCTGCTAATTAAGGATGATGACGAAATCGATGAAGAAATTTGTTTGACTAAGTTTCAGAGGAATGTTTAGCTCGGGATCAGCTGTAGTGGCTTAGTGTATATGGCGTTGCGCTGTTAGGCACAATGTCACGGCATCAAATCCCAGCTGTAGTGGCGACGTTTCGGCAGGGGCAAAATGTAAAAAAACGCTCGTGCACCATGCATTTGGCGCACGTTGAAGAGCCCCAATCAGTCAGAATTAATTTGAAGTCCCCCACCACAAACACGGTTCATAATAAGGCGTAAAACCACAGAATGTTTTTTTTTTACCTCGAGACGAAATCTCGTGCGGCCTATGCAAATGCATGCAAAACACAGAACTCTCTTCATGAAACAACCGTTGAACCGACTGCAATGAAAAGTGTTCCATTTGTCAAAAATTCTAGCAACTGCAAAAAGCATAATTTAAGTTTCGAGCCCGATTTATTCTTTTCATAAAATTCACGAACAATGCAATTCTTTCAGCTGCATGTACAAACAGAATTGTAATGCAGGTGATAATTTATACAGGGCCCTGCTTCAGCTTGATAGCGAATACTCGCACTCGACGTAAGCGTGTGTTCCAATGAAGCGATACCTGGCTACACGTGGGGCATTTTCTTGTCCTTATGGAATTTATCATGACAGTGGTTGTGTGATAAGCCACTTGCAAATATTGTTTTCACTGGCTCTCGCGGACACCAGTTATTCTGTACATGCGAGACACTCAGATGCAAGCAGCCTCTGCACTTTGTCTTCAATCTGTTTTACTCGTGGCGTTCTTTAGCATGTTTCACAATATAAGTACACGAATGATGTTGCACATGCTACTTGTCACTAGAAATAAACTTCGAATGGGCAAACGCAGTGGTTTTTGATTGTATACTATCCTGAAATCGTTGCAATGTATCTAACTGCTACTGTGTAAAACTACGAATGCACATGTGTACTGATGTTTGTAACAGGCGCTGACTGAAATATATTCAGTGAGCCTAAAATGATATGCCAGAATGATAGTTCTCAGTGGCAATAAAGAGATCTCTGGCAATAACTTTCAATCATCAATGCAGGAATAAGTTCTTTATACAAGCACAGAAGCCTGAATATTTTTACAAATACATACCATAAAAGTCTACGGTGAACAGTAGCCCTTCAACACCAAATCTCAGGAGCTTACACAAGAAAGTGCACCACTTTGCAAGCAAGCAGATTTGCATAAATGACCAGTGTGACAGACAATAAACTTTCTTTTCTGTAAACACGAAACTGTCTCCCACGAATATAAAATCAGGTATAAACAACATACAAACAATGTAGATCTAACCACGATTACAATCAAACTAGTCTTAAACATGTGTCATCCTTAGAGGTGAGCCAATATCAGATTCTTCGAATGATCAAATAGGAAGTATTCAGCATGAGATAGTCAAATGCAGACGCATGCGTTTACAGCAAGGGTATCAATTCTTGTACCATGCTTGTATTGTTCGCTATATTAAGTACAAATGATGAGATTTAAATGAAACTACAAATTGCCTTGGAACCATTATGAGAGCCTGGTTGCAAACAAGTTCTTCAAACATGAATGACGGCTGTATTATTAGCTCTCCTAAAATAAGTATGGCTGCAAAAGCGATCAGGAGCTAGCTGAGAAAGTAAAAGAGATATTTGTACGTTTCTGTCATAGACGCGTGTAACAGGACCTAATGTAGAGAAAACATCAGGGTTCGCAGCCTAAAAATAAATATCCTACTAGACTGTAGAAACATTTAATGACAGAATACAAACCGAAATCACAGATTGTCGTGTAGACTACAGAGGCAAACCCAAAACAAGTCTTGCATTATTCGTTTCTTCATTTCCTGACAGTCCCCCTGACAGTTTGTAACTTTGGGACTCCCTGTGTAGTGCTCATTTTGCATACAATTCTTGTAAATCTGACATCATTGATGAATAAACTTGAACTTGTTGCAAAAATTTTGCAGAGCAGCAGCAAGACTAACAGTGCCTTTGGTAAGTTTTTTATACTAGAACACAGTAGGTTTAGTAGTATTAAAATACTTGAAAAGAAATAGCTGGCACAAAATATTCATATTCGATAGCCCACCTCTACTGAACCTATTAATCCCTCTGTCAAGGGGTACAACAGCGAATCACTGTGTCTTGCACGTGAAAGCGAACTACTGTGCAGACATGTGGCATTGTATAGATGACCAGATTAACAGGAATTGAACACGCAAAGACATTATAATCGCTAAAGTGACACAAAATATACGCCAAGACTATAGAAGCACGAAATAATAAAACAAACTATGTAGAGGTGGCATGCTGCGACACAACAGTCTGCCAGGGTTGCTAATTATGAGTAAACGAAAGGACAGCATTGCAGTTTCAAGAGCATAGAAAAGTAATCATTGCACAACACTAAAATGCATTATAAAAACATGCACATATTGGTGTAGCCATGATAGGGCTTGCTGTGAAGGGGTGCAAAACATGTCTGACAATTCTGCGAATCAGTGCGTCAGGCAAGTAGTGGTACAAGAGCGAATCGCGGTACCTTGCACGTGAATGTGCACTACTCTGTAGCCATGCATGATCACATAGATGACCAGATTAACAGGAAGTGAACACCCAAAGGCATCATAGTCGCTAAAGTGGCACAAATACACACCAAGGCCGTACTGAATGCTAAAGGCATTCAATATGACGCCTCAAAAAGTCGAACGTGCAACCTTATTCTACCATGCCCCCCGCCCCTCCCAGTTAATTGGGCTGAACTATCACACATTCTGGCACAAAGGTTTGGTGCACTTCAGCCTCCGCCATACCACTGGAAGGCAATTTCCGGGCTTGCAAACATAGAAGCCTTGTTACAGTTTCTTGCATGAAATATACTTTCCGTTTATATAGACATAGAAACCTTGTTGCAGTTTCTTGTATTAAACATACTGTCCATTTAAATACAGTGTGCTCAGTTGTTTCACAGGCTTTATTATAAGCTGTAGTACAAATGCCCACTTGGCAAAATGCAGCAGGACCGGCAGCATTTCACTTTCCCGAAAAATTCTGTGCCCCGCTGCAAGAACTTTCATGTTTCGTTATCTGATGTTATCAAGAAGCGTGTACTGCGTGCGTTGACCGGCGTGGGCAGTTTAGTTAGTTTCGTGCTGCTCGACAGCTGTGTGTTTGTGCCCCGCGATATTCCCCCCATTTCTCGACTGGCACCGTTCGTGCATCGGGCAATGGCGCTAGTATACCTCAAAAACGAGCCCTGCAACAACGTTTTTCCGGGAGCCTAAAGACAACAGGTGAGCGCGCAGACCCAAGAACATCAGAAGGGGCATGTACACGAACACAGCCCTGTCCATGTGTGGGCTCCACGAGCCTCCGGACGTCGTTGCGCCTTGATTGTGCTACACTTCCCTCTTACCGGTAAAGGAAGCTGACCAAATGATGTTCCTCCTCATTGTCACCTGGTCTATGACTTGTGTTTTTCGGTGCGAAGTCTCATTCTGCAACATCCGTAACTTAGCTTTCCATATCGCCCTCAGTACTTTCTCTGTGTGTCACGTTCTATGAACGTACTAAAAGCTGGAAAATTACTGTTCGTGTTTGTGCATTATCTCAGTAATCGCCGATGGGAAAACAGTGCGAACAACCTTCATGTGTAGGCATGATACGCTTTTTTTTCTGGAAAGCATGAGCATTGCGAGTGGCCTATATGCAGATTTTTGCAGTTCGTGTTTATTACACAAAGATGTGCCCAGTACAGAAGGTATCACTTCGTGCCTTATGTGACATAATTTTGCTGCTAAGAATTGCATTCGTGATGAAAGAAAGTCGTACTGTTGACCTATTTCACCTGGTCTTTGATTGGGGAATAGGCCTTTCTGCGAATGTCTTCTATATGCTGCTGCAATAGCTAATTACGTTCTGCTACCCTGTGCCACCGTTACTCAAGTTGTGGCAGGGTGCAAAATAATGTGATAATGCGTATTTCCGCTTTTAGTACACTGTTATTTCTGTTCTGCCGTGCCTGCATTTTCATTTTGTTCAGTAGTAATGAACATGTCACGCATCTCATATACTTTTGTGCAGGTATATAAGCAAGTTCCTATTTTTGTTATGGCTGTCAATAAAGCAATCTTCGTTTTTTATTCTACTTTTTTAGGTATTTTGCGTGTCATTGTTTTTGCCTGCCAGTGAATTTTCCCTTTATCCAGTTGTCATCACTATATCATACACGTTGTCCAGTTTTGAGCAACATTTCAGTGCGTTTACCAGAAGCTCTTCTACACTTTGACCCTTAGGGCATTATATAGAAATTTATTTTTATACGTATGTACATGAAACGGCCTTCGCATTTTCTTCCCTTTCTATATTTTGCCTGGCCATCATTTAGGCGGGGCCTCTGCCCTCCCCCCCCCCCGCCACTATCTCGCAGGACACGCAATAAAGTTATTTCCCTCTCCTCCTCCTTTCACTCTATGCGAACTTTTGTGTTGTTTTGTAGCCATGTACATGTCATGCATCCTTCACTTCTGTTCATTATCTGAGCGTGTATCTTACCAAGTTATACGAAAGTCTTTGTTTTTTAAAACAAAGCCACTGAAACGAGGCCAAAGATCTGTTGTGTTCGAAGTGGGATTTATGTTCTGGCCCATGCTGGCATAATCAAAGTATGGACAAGACTCCGTGCGCGCAAACACAGAAAGAACCCAAGGCGCACCACGTGCCAATGCGCTGCGTAGGGTGCGCGTGCGATAAAAAAAAAGAAACACGCGCTGTGGAGAGGCAGAAAGAATACAGAAGTAAACTGTGCGCATGGCATAGGGGAAGGTGGAAATGGAGCTGCGCGGGTCTGCATAATAATAAAAAAAAGAAACAAAGAGCGCTAGGTAGAGGAGGCACCGCGTGGCTGCTGCTCCTGTTGCCATGACAACGTAAACAATCGTGTGCACTGCAATTTTGCCAAAGTATCACCCTCCTGCAAGGGCCGTAACTGAAGGAGACCTTGGCGCTAGGGTCAAAAGAGCGTCTGCATTAAAACAGTCAATGATAGCCATGGAGATTCATCGCTGGGGTACTGCTGCTTTCCCCACCGTCACTGGTGCGTGACAATATTCTCTGCACATAAATGAAGCCTGGCTCACCTGCTTGCTGATTTTCTATCCGAATGATGAAATCGCACCATGCGTGGCCAATGATGGCCACGCATGGTGCGCTTGCACTTGAAAAGTAATAGGCGTGATGTATCTTGAGTGCTACTTCATTATCGTCTTCGAGGACGCAGCAAAACATTTTGTCCTTGCCAGCCTCTTCATCTGTAAGGCCCTCCTTCGAGAAGCTACACTTAACCTCCAAGAGGCCTTCCTCTATGTCTAAAAGAATGATTCTGCCGAGTGAAGCTGCCAGAAAAGGATACTGTTGATGAATGCGCAGCCCTGTTTCACGGCTTTGCATATTTGTGCATCTCAGCTGCTGGCTGCACATGGGAATCAAGAGCACCCTTATCGTGCTTGCGCGTATATGCTATGCATGGCCTCTGGAATTGCTCTACCATTAGGTTAAACTACTGTCCTCAATGAGCCTTTAGGCTTGATACAGTGGCAAAACCTTTTAAACATGGAAGCAGTTAGACGGCCAGGGCGTACACCGTGCCATTGTTAATGTTATCTGCCTAGGCGTGAAGGCGTATATGTTCACGCTCAGTGTCGTTTAAAGCTGACAGCGATTGTAGGTGGGCACTTATTATGCACTGTACATGTGTGTCCCTTTAGGTTATCTGCACCTGCAATCTTAGGCTTTGCTGTGTCAGCTTCTCTCTTAAGGGGCATGCATTCTACTGTGCCAAGGTAGCGCAAGACCTGCGACGCTGGGCAACAAGTACGTAGCTTTTTCTTTTCCAGAACAGCCACGTCGCCACATGGCAGCAACAACCTGGAGGGGCTATAACCCTTCTTTCGTTTTATGCGAGCAGGCTGGTTGATCAAGTGTCGCTAGAACAGAATTTATTTTGGAGTGTGATTTTTGGTTGGATTGAAATAGACGCGGAATATTGGCAATGTAACTCTATGTACTGATTTGAGTTTTACATGCTTAGTATTGTATTTCGTTCCACTCTTTTCTCTAACGCCTTCAGGCCTTGAAGGTACAATAAATAAATAAATAAATAAATGTATTGTGTGTTGTGTCTCTGTAGGAAGGTGCCTTGTGATTTCAGTGAGTTCAGTTTTGAGCATGGTGAATTATATAAACAAAAGTTTAAGAAATGGTGCGTTATAACTGCAACATGACCTTACTCTTTCCCTTGTTGTAGTGTCTGGTAAAATAAATTGTTTTTTTTAAGGCTGCAGAGAATGAGTGATTTGAAAAACTCATGTCTTAATACACGCTTAATGTTAAAGCAAGGTGAAACTAAAAAAATTATGCGTGGGTCTGCTATCGCAAACACCAGGAACCAGCGGAGCTACGGGAAGGCCAGTAAAGTAGTGCCAAACCGCACACTTAATCTAACTTTTTCTGGGCTTCCCCTAGCTCCGCTGTTCTCTGGTGTTTGCGATAGCAGAGCCACGCCTAATTTTTTTCCCGCGTTCCTTGTCGGCACAAGCTCTCGCCTGCGTTCTCACTGAGCCTCGGTAAGGTGATCTCAAGATGCACCAAACGTCTCAACGCGCTCGTATGCCCGCGAGGAGTCCATAACTCGAAGGTCTACTCTGCGTCATTCAATTAGACATTAATGCCACTGCGAGAAAGAGGAGCGCCGAAGCGAGCGCGCGGGTTTTTATTAGAGTGCAATCACAACTGCCATCCGACAGTTCACCGTGGGATGACATTGTTGTTGTCAACACTAAGCCAACGCCCCGAAACATGGCTGCCCAACATGCACACAGCCTGGCAGCATTCGCTGCGCGTCATGCGCAGAAATTGATGCATACACAGCCAAGCCATGAACAAGTGTACGCTGACGCAGCTTTCGACCCACGCATCAGCGAGGGAGCAGTCGCCTACCATGCGGTGGGTTCTTGTGCGAGACATTCTACCATTACGACTGCTGATGCCGACGACCCAACAGAACTTGAACTCAGCTCAATAGTCTGGGCATTAGATAGAGTTTCAAGCACCACGCAAGCAAAACCCATCAATATATACACCGGCTCTCAGTATGCGCTGCATGCCTGCAAGTCACGCCACACACCTCATCGGAAGTACTCGTAGTCAAGCAGGTCTTCAGGCATGCGGAGGCCCACGGGGTCACTGCAACACTTCATTGGATCCCTAGTCACCAGAGCATCGAGGGAAATTAGAGAGCCCACGAGGAGGCGGGCGCCCTTCTTTCCAACCACGTCGTCTCCCGGGATCCTTCAGAAACCCTCACAACCAGAACAAGCAGCAAGACAAATGGAGCCCCGGATGACCCAGACAGATCTCTGAGAACAGCAACCAACCAACGCAAGAGAGAACTCCGTGCGAGTGTGCCCTCAGACCCAGACCCACTTCCTGCGGGTCTTCCCAGGTCGGAGCTTGGTAGCTTCGCTCTTCAAGGAAACCCGCTATGAAGTTGGACATTTTCCCTTTAATGCCAAGGGCACGTGCTTCGATCATGATGTTGTTATGCGGGACGCCATCAAATGCCTTGCGTATATCCACTGCGACAACGGCTCGTGGGTGCACCGAATTCGAGTCAAGGACGTCCTATTTTAGGCGGAGTAGCACTTCTTATCTTGATAGCCCAGGGCGAAATCCATACAATGTAGGAGCCAAAAGGTCGCGATCTTCAAGGTACGACATCAAGCGTATGTTTACCATGCTCCCATTTACTTTACAGACACACGAGGTCAATGAGATCGGATGGAGGTTGGATAAGGTATGTGGAGGCTTACCGGGCTTCGGAGTGGGCTTGACCACCGAAAACATCCAAATGGAGGGCAGTATTCCGGTATCCCAGACTCGATTAAATTCTTCAAGAAGAGCATGTTTGTGCTCAAGGGGCAGATTGCGTAGATGGGCCACGCCCACCTCATCGACTCCTGGAGCACTACGTACGTTAGCACGCTGCAAGAGGTGCTCCAGCTCGATCATGGTGAAGGGACTGTTAAGTGGTTCGCTATCTTCAGAATGTGCATCCTTCTGGCATGTGGTGTCTGTGGGGTGAGACGGCTGCGGGAAAAACACTTCAGCGGCCTGTTCAGCAAGTTTCTGAGCTCTGATGCCTTCGCGGAGGGCCGCACGAGCCGCGCCGGTGTTGGTCTTGCGCTGGCTGAGAAGAGAGCGCAGGATGGCCCAAACCTTGGACGTATGAGTCTGTCCATTGATGGATTCGCAAATTCCCATCCAGCGGTCTCACGCGAGCATAGTAGTATATTATTCGATCAAACGCTGTATTTTGCACCACCGTGCTTTGTGGTGAGCAGCGCGACCAGACCGCCTCTACTGGGCGAAAATCTGGTGCCTTCTATTCCATAAGGTAAGCAGATGTCTATCAGGCTCTTGGTGGTCAGAGGGAGCCCGTAAGCGCTTCGTGGCTCTTCGCTTTGCTGCGCATAGCTGTGATACCAGATGGTCAATGTTCTTGGCTGGAAACTGCTGCCGCAATCACTCGCGGTATTTGTCCCAGTGTGTTTGTGGCTTAGCCGTGTAGTGGCGTGGGGCTTCATCTTCGTATTGGCATTGCCAGCTCCAAACAAAACAGAGTTTGTCGTCATTCATGGTCTCCGACCTACCATTGCAAACAGGAAGAAAAGCAGTCTTTTAATCTGCACATCGGTGACCAACCCATCAGACGGAAATCTACTATCCGAATACTCGGTATGCACCTAGACGAGAACTGCACAGCGAACCTTTAGTTCCAACGTGTTAGGAAGACCAGCAAACAAATCCTACACGCTTTACTCAGAATCTCTAACCGCACCCGGGGAGTAAACGAACGGGAAAATTCGGCACTTCGCTCAAGCTTTTCTTGTCTCCCGTGTCATGTACGGGCTGCCAAATCATCCATTCAACCGCACACAGATGCACGCACTCGACCGATTACTTAACAAAGCCAAACGCACTGTTACTGGACTCCCAAGGTACACAAGCCTCGAAGCGCTTAAAAGTTGTAGCAAACTCAGCAGCCTGTCCGAGCTCGTCGACAAGCCCATCTATACACAGGAGCCGAGACTTCGCACCACAAATGCCGGGCGACACACGCTCATGCTACTCTGGCATGACGTCCACACAATGTCCATTTTTCCCAGTAAACGCCGCCGCGGGAAATCACGGCTCTCACCAATGGCAGGCCACTTCCTCTGAATGTGAACCCTAATCCGCGAATGCGGCGCCTTGCATATGCCAAGAGGCATGCTAAAGCTACGAGTTCACTCCCCTTGGCTGAACGCATAGTATACACGGACGCTGCACTGCCTGCAGACGGCGCTAGTAACACCTGTTGTGCCACTGCGTGGTACGAACAGACAAATGAAAATCAGAACCAACGCATCATATATCAGCAGAAGCAATGTACTGCACCCGCGCAGAGCTAATGGCCGTCCTATGTTATTTGGAGTGGGTCCTCGCAACTTCGTCTCAAACTGACCCTGTCCACCATCATGTGTACACAGACTCCCAGGCTGCCCATCGGGCATGCGCTAATGTTCTTTATCCAGATCCCGTGCAGCAGAAGATCCTGCACCAGGCACGCCTGCTCCGCGAATGCGGTCACGATGTTACCATCCACTGGGTCCCTGCGCACTGCGGTATCTCCGGAAACGAGTGGGCTCATAGGCTGGCGCGCGTTCATCTCTCTACCGCGCTAGCCAGAGCCTCCGATTCCCATTATCCCCTCCTATACCACACCTGAGGTAGCAGACCCGTTGGCAGACAAGCATGCGACCAAACAATGACGAGCCGCCTACCTCACTGCAGTGGGCAATCCACTCTATATACCTTCGCTTCCCCAGGAGGTATTCACACGGCGAGAGTCAATGGTGCTTCGGAGAATTCAGACAGGCACCCTCCTTACTTCTCACTTGTTGAACTGTTTCAACAGGGGTGGCACACCACCACTCGGAAGTGGGTTCTGTTCCACCTCTGACCATCGAGAACATGCGCCCCATCTCACTCACGTCCTGTGTGGGCAAGGTCATGGAACGCATGGTTCTCAGAAGACTTCAAGCACACCTGGACGAGACAAATCAGATGCCGGCGACCATGTATGGATTCCGCAAGCACCTGAGCACCCAAGACGTCTTGATCCAATTACACGAATTGGTGATTTAAAAAGCAACGAGGCACGCGCCCCGGGGTATACTGGCTTTGGACCTCAAAGGGGCCTTCGACAACGTGTCCCACGCCAGCGCGCTCGAGAACCTGCGCAAGACGGGGTGTGGCCGCAAGACCTACGGTTATATCAAAGATTTCCTATCGAATAGAACAGCAACTATCCGGATAGGAAATGAACGGTCAGAGCCTGTGGAGCTCGGAGACAGGGGTACCCCACAGGGGTCTGTCCTGTCGCCTCTGCTTTTCAACCTAGCACTCCTGCCCCTGCCCGAACTACTCAATCAGATCGAGGGCGTGGACCACGCGTTCTATGCCGACGATATAACGGTGTGGACGAACCGCGCGGGTTCCGATGCCTGGGCGGAGGAAGCCCTGCAGAGAGCGGCAACGACCGTCCACGAGTATGCCAGGACCTGTGGCCTGAGCTGCGCTCCACATAAATCGGAGCTGCTCATGGTACAGCCCGGAAGACCAAAGAAAGAGCCGCCGCCAAACATAATCATCACCATCGACGGCACAGAGATCAAACCAACGCAGCAGATCCGGATACTGGGCCTGCCGTTGCGCAGCGACGGCAAGGCGCACGCAGCCGTCAACAAAATCAAGACCACATCCGAGCAAGTCCTCAGCTTGATCCGGAGAGTCACCAACCGGAACAGAGGAATCAAAGAAGAAGACGCACTGCGCCTGGTGCAGGCATTCGTCGTGTCACGCGTAACGTACTCCGCCCCGTACCTCCAGCTTGCGAAGGTGAACCGCGAAACACTCAACACGACGATAAGGAAAGCAGTAAAACTCGCCATGGGCATCCCAGTCTACTCGTCAACGCAGAAGCTGCTGGAAATGGGTGCCCACAACACGGTGGAAGAGCTGGTGGAAGCACACCTATCCCACCAGAGGGTAAGGCTGAGCCGGACAGAGCACGGTCGGGCCGTCCTACGCAAGATAGGATGGCAAATTGAACAGCTACCGACAACGGAGCCGCTCCCCACAACGTGGACAGACATTATTAAGACCAAGCCCCTCCCCCGGAACATGCAGCTGGGGAGGAACAACGAGAGACGCTCTGCGCGGGCCAAGGCACTGGCTCGACAGCTGGAAGAGGACCCCGAGGTCCTCTACGCGGACGCCTCACTTCCCAAGTACGGAACCAGAGCAACGGCGGTCGTCACCACCATCGATAAACTTGTCACAGGTGCGTCGATACGGACGACGAATACAGCCGAAGCAGAAGAAGTGGCCGTGGCCCTCGCACTCACACAACCGGGAGTGAGGACCGTTGTCACAGACTCCCAGACCACCTACGCAAGCTACCGCAAGGGGAACATCTCTTCCATGGCACTAGCGATCCTCAACAAATGCAAATCACCGGGGCGGGCCGTTGAGCTCGTGTGGGCCCGGCTCACTCGCAAGTGGAAGGCAACGCACTCGCCTACCACTGTGCCCGAGAACTATCGATCCGGGCCGAGGACGAGCCAGGGCTACCGCACCCCGTGACAAGCTACAAAGAAATCACGCAAATGTACAGAAGCGGCAGATGTAGGCTTCCCCGTCCGCATCCGCAACTCAACCGAATTCAGCAAACGATCGTGCGACGCACGCAAGCGGGGTCACTAGCGAATCCAGTGCTCTTGCATAAGATGTTCCCAACAGAGCATGACACTTCATGCCCTTTTTGCAGACGGTCAAAAGGCACTCTAGCGCACATCCTTGCAGAGTGCACTAAGCTCAAAAACCCCCCACCATCCCTACCCCCACCCTCCCCAGCCTCAACCCCCCCGAGAGATGGGAGACCTTGTTGTCCAGCCCTGACCTACCGACCCAGCTCGCGCTGGCGGCTAGGGGCCAGGAACTGCTGGACACATATGGGACCTGAGAAGAAGGTTCCACCCCATCTGGTGCCAGCGCGCACCAACCGTCACTAAGGGCTCAGCACAAAAGTTGATTCTCTCTCTCTCTCTCTGTTCCACGTGAAAATGTCGTGCTCGTCTCAACCACAAGTGTTGGGAGTGCCCCCTCTACATCCCACCAACCCGCCGTGGTTGCTCAGGGGCTATGGTGTTAGGCTGCTGAGCACGAGGTCGCGGGATCGAATCCCGGCCACGGCGGCCGCATTTCGATGGGGGCGAAATGCGAAAACACCCGTGTACTTAGATTTAGGTGCACGTTAAAGAACCCCGGGTGGTTTAAATTTCCGGAGTCCTCCACCACGGCGTGCCTCATAATCAGAAAGTGGTTTTGGCACCTAAAACTCCATAATATTGTTTTTACATCCCACCGAGGCTTCGTGCCCTGGCCACCATACAGCGGGGACTCTGGCCTTCTTTTCTCCGGACTTGGACTTGCCCGGATACCACGCCTCCGGACCATGCCACCGAGCTGTGGCGAGCGCTGCTGTTGTTCCTTCAGGACCCAGCGGCACCACCAGTCGGCGATCGGCTTCGCGACAGCCACAAGCGTCATGCGGCCCCCCGTTAGCTACCTCCAGGACGTTCGTTAATAAAACGGAGGCAGCCTCACCCTTCCCCTTGTGCAATAATACCCCTCCCTTTCCACCGCAGCGTCTTCGGCACATTTTAATGTGGAATAAACGTGATTTCATTCAGTCATTCTCCTTTTCCATCTCCCAACTCCCTTTTATTGCAGGAACCCGGCCCTCCCACAGCCTCCGCGGACCAAGAAGTACCCCAGGAGCCACACAGGTGCCCTGACTGCAACATGACCACGCGGCCATCTGCAGCCCATCTGTTCTGGGAGTGCCAGCGACACGCTCAGCAGCGGGACCACCACATGATGGCGGTGCGAGTGTCGTCCTACGACGAGTGCATTAGACCGGCAATTGTCTTGATGGATTACGATAGGGTCCTTCTGGACTCGCTCCTGGCTTTCGCCAAGGACGCGCAGCTCCTAAGATTGCTTTAAATACGCCTCCCCCTCCTCTTCCTATTCCCCATTATGGGCCTTCGAGCATCTCTCAATAAATACATCTTGTCATCATCATCCGAGAGCAATGACGTCACACCACCTGTGTCCCCGACGCGCGGCTCCTTTTCCCCCGCTGGACTCCACACACCCTGGCCGCGTCGCTATGCTACATGATGCTATTCTTACACTCTGCTTTCACACTCTCTCATATCTCTTTCTCCCAGCTCGTCGAAGCTCCGCATGTCAAGAGAAACCCAGCGATGTTCTGTCAGTTGTACTCTAAAAGGTCATGTTTTTTTCGAATAATACAGAACATTGCACACCTTCTGAAAGCACAATCCATCTGCAGGTAACGTCAGTGCTGATAGTCTTGTGAGCTGCTTTCTCCGCAACCGCGAGCAACGCCGCAGCTACATGTAGGCAGGTTTCGCTCAACTAGCTAGCCAAATATAGATGAATATATACAGGGTGTTTCAGCGAACACTTTAAAAAATACTTAAAAGTTGCCTGTGGCAGATATCACAATTCTAGTTGATGAGCCAGTCTACTCGAAGTGGCGCACAATACTTGCACAAAAAATTCAGATGGAAAATTGACTAATTAATAAAATATCACTAATTACGTTTTTAACTACATTATGGCCCATATTGCAAATTACAAATTATAGCCGTGGAGTTCGCAAGGCGGATCTACTTGGAACGAATTTTCAAGATGACACCAGCTTCGATATATAAATACCCGAACTTTGTGGAGAAATGCATTGGCGTTCCAGATCATTTGTTAACAAAACGTCGTTCCATACACGTGACAGTGCACTACTCTGCAGATGTGCAGCACCACGCCTCCACAGTGGCACGGCCATTTCGCTGAGTTTCTTGTCATCAAATTCCAAAATGCCGGCGAGGAATGACATCACGCAAACTAGAGAAGGCAATGTGAAATGGTTTATTGTGCGCTTACCCCAATATTGTTGTGTTGCGGGTTTGTTGTCAAGCCACGTACTCTTATAACTTTTTGTACAAGCAACTAGCTTTTTTTGGGGGGAAAGGAGTAATTCAGCCAGATTTGTGCAGTGTCCTTGAAATGTTTTTCGGTGAACAGGTATATTTTTCAGTTAGGGCGTCCAGGGAATAGTAGGTTGGGGGGGGGGGGGGTGGCATCACGTGGGCTGGCTCCGGGAAATACCTGAACAAGTTATATTACTACATCGCTTCAACGACACGAGTTTTGCGTTCTGACACTTCAAGACCAAGCAATAATCCATGCAATATTATTCAGTTTGCGCGTACGCCCATGCAGCTTATAAGCTTGTATCCGCGCTCATTGAGGCTGGCGCAAGCGCTCTGCGTGACCATGGCGTAAAGGCTGATTCAGTGTCAGAATACTTTTAAATATCTTCTTTCTCCAGTACCAGAAGTAGATTATTTAACACGAATATGAAAATAATGCGTGAATGATTCTCAGTACTTCGCTACTGGACAGACGGCTGCATGTAGCAATCAGGAAAAGCACGCTGCTGAGCCACTCCTCTGCACCTATTTTTACAGCATTTCTACAAGTTCGTCCTTGAGCCTTATTGAAAAAAAAGTACCCATCGGAATAAGCTGTCAGCACCTTGAGAACGTCGCAACCATTTTCATGAGACTATAATTTGAAAATCAATTGTCAGACAGTCGAAAGAACAAGCGTGCGCGTTGGCTCTTAATTTCGCGGCGCCCGACAGTCACTGGCAAGAAGAGCGTGCCGTGCGCAGCGCGCCGGCTTGCGAGAGAGTGCAAGCCGAGGAGAATTGACTAGGAAAGCGCCCATAGCTATGCGTAGAGGAAAAAGTTGTCTGTACTTTCCAAGAAAAGTAATACTCTCTTCCGACGTAGAAGAGTTTACGCGCACGCTCGTCTCAGCTACATGCGTAATTCACCGATCAGTTTGTAACCAGTGCGACGCAGCAGAACTTCAGCGTTATCTAGACCGTGTCCAGGAATGGTACGACCGGTGGCTAATGACCCTTAACCCGACTAAATGTAAGCTTCTTTCCTTTACCCGTCAAAAGCGCCCCGTTACATTC
Organism: Dermacentor albipictus; assembly: GCF_038994185.2. Taxonomy (NCBI): domain Eukaryota; kingdom Metazoa; phylum Arthropoda; class Arachnida; order Ixodida; family Ixodidae; genus Dermacentor; species Dermacentor albipictus. The sequence goes on along the minus strand of NC_091823.1, from coordinate 124,638,229 downwards.
CCGTACATAATTGCTAACGAATATATACAAGCAGTAACATCGTTCAAATACTTAGGCATTACTTTGTCCAATGATCTGTCATGGCATGCACATACTACAAGCGTCATATCATCGGTAAATAGAACTCTCGGTTTTTTGAAACGTCACCTTCGTAACGCGCTCCAGCACGCTAAATTACTAGCCTATAAGTCACTTATCCGTTCATAACTAGAGTATGTGTCAGCCATATGGTCCCCACATCAAGTATGCCTCGTAGATGACCTTGAAGCGGTACAAAATCGTGCCGCCAGATTCGTTCACTCATCTTATTCTCACGAAGTCAGTGTTACCGCCCTCAAAGCGGTATCTGGGTTGCAAGCTTTATCCCTTGGCCGACACATAGCAACACTCTCTATTCCATAAGCTTTACTGTTCATCACTTAACAGTGCTCCTTACATCACACCGCTCGCATACATATCTCCTCGCACTGGTCACCAACTGCAAGTTTCCCGTACACGTGCGAGAACTGTCAATTTTTCAGCATCTTGTTTCCTCGTGCAGCCAAAAACTGGAACGGCCTTCCTCGCAATGTCGTCGCTTTCACCTGTCCATCATGTTTTTCTGCCAATGTGACTGAGTACCTGTTGTCGCAAATTTGAGTGTTTTATTTATAATTTATATACACCCACCCTTTATTTAATACCCCCTAGTAGTGTATTTAAGCTAAATAAATGAAATGAAATGAAGAAGAGTTATTGTGAAATTATCGCCAAGTGAAATGCTACGTGCCCGTCTGTGTCATTGCATGTGTGCTCATTTTTGGCCACTCCTCTAAAGTCGGTATGTGCCACTGTGGCACAAATGGTACGAAAATCTTCAGTGTAGCTTGATCAATGTTATGCTCCTCTGCGCATACAGTGGTCATCCATCACTCTTCTTTCATCGACAAGCATCATACATCGCCTTCGGTCTCGTGACATTGCTGCACAGAGGACTATCACCGTGCATTCGCCTGATTGGGCGTTTGCATTTAGTTTTAGTTTGTGAGCGATTCAATGCACGAACAGAAGAGTTCCATAAAGGTTGTGACATTTGCGGCGGATGAACATAAATATTGCATGAGATTAGAGGTTGCGTACGGCGAAAGTAAACAATTGTACGCATCGCCGTTGTATAGCATTTAGCTAGCTCTCCTACGCTTTGCTGTATCTTTCTAAAAGCACGGCTGTAAGAACGTCAAGCAGAATCATGATGACCAAAATATGGTAATTGTATTGTGTCGAAAATGGTCAATTCGGCCGGCTTTTGTGACAATCTAGAGCTCTTATAGCTCTTCTTTCCACTTAAATTGTCAATGAACACCACAACATATTCAGGAAAAACGTATGAAAGTTCAGCAGGTGAAGTTGTGCAGCGCTACAAATAAAAATAACTTGTGTATTAATTTTCTTGCAGAACCACGTTTCATCCACTTGAGAAAATTTTGAAAGTACATCAGGCAATGGCGAATTTTCCCTCCTGAAATATTTACACGGAAATGCAGTCGAAGCAATGTAGTTACTTACCACCGCAAAGTTGCTGCGCCAAAGACAGAAAAGGACGACAAGGTATGGACATGCACTTGTCCGTATTTTGCGCTTGTCAGTGCCGATACTCTCTCGTCCTTGTCTGCTTTTGCCGCAGCATCTTTTCTGTAAGCACGACCAACTCTCCCAACAACAACCTTTATTTGCCGCAATGTTTTACAAGAAAACGTGAAATGGTAAAGTGGCACGTGTAAGACATTTGTTTTGAAATGACTCACATGCAAATTGAGCTGAATCCCATGCAGCTCTCCGTGTTTTCACTGACCTCACGGGAGCAGAGTGCGCTTGTGCCAGAGCATTACGTGCTACGCCATTACATTGAATACCGCATGGCCCCTGCTTTTTATCAGGCCACATATCCTTCGTAACCAGTTATTGTAAGCAAAGTGAGCGCGGGATCACGTGCGCGCATTTCTGTTGGCGTTGGAAGCAGACGAGCAGCTGAAGCCTAAGGCAATTGCCTAGCCCATGCACATATATATAGTATATACGCGGGCCGATGCTCGGAGTAGAGACAGTCTAAAGAACAAGCAAAGAACAAGAACAAGAAAGTCTCTGTGCGCATGCGCTCCTCCCATCTCTACGCCAGCATGTCCATGAAGTGTGATAGAGGGAGGCGCGGTCGTTGCAAAGGGGGCGTCCGCAGGAGTACAGACGTCTGTATTGCGTGTAGTCGGCTTAAATGGGGGTATACTACTGCATCTTCGCGTTAGAGGGTCTTTTGTGGATGTGGGTGTTGTCGTGTGTTCAATCTGAGGTGATGTAGTATGGAGCTGTAAAAGTTCCGGCTCCCTAGATGCGGCCACGTACACCATTCTCTTCTGGCGCCCGGTGGCATAAGCCCGGGCTAAAGCGTGCGGACACTGATTTCCGCGGAGATACTCGTGTCCTGGAGTCCATACTATTTCAACGTGCGAGAGTTGGGGGCCTTGTTTGAATAGATGGTGGGCGACGTAAGATATCGTGCCTCTGGCGTAGCTGCTTCAGGCTGCTTGGGGGTCAGCGAGAATTGTGACGCGCTCGTAGGTTTTTGCTGAAAGTGATGGTCAGGGCGATGGCTGTCTCCTCTGCTTCGAGAGCATTGGCAGTGCGGATCGTGATCGAAATCACCTCTTGATGGTTGTAGTCGACGACGCTGGCCGTCATGATTGCTTTTTCGTGTTACTGCGCGGTATCTGTGTAGCGTTTCATGCGGTAACATAGCCGTATTTATTCTGCCTGTTTTGTCCTATGTATTTTCACGACAAGACGCAGCTAATGTTTTACGGTCAAACGTTTCGTTAGCCTTTTGAAGGGAGACCTCTAAAACCTTTAATATATACCATACGCGCCAACTTTGTGTATGAAACAAATTTGTTAGCGTAAGCGAAAACGCGGCAAATAACGGTCTAAATATCTCTTGGGCTCGAAACTTATTCTGGTATTGCTTTGCTGAAGGCATACAACCTACTTTTTTGAGGTGAGATGTACACATTGCTATGCACGTAAGCGTACAAACTGCGAAAATTACAGTAATTTTTACACTGTCAGCGAGCGCAGAACCTAAGTTTCCGGTATCCATCATAGCGCACCTTTACGTGTACCGACACAATATGGTGGCCTGGCCAGACATGTCGCCACCCTGTACGGAGAAGCGTTGCATCGAGGCACCCTAAGAAAGGCAAATGGCCACGGCCGTCTGGTGTTGAGCGATCGGGCAGTGACGAGGCGTTCTTCCTGCGTCCACAATTATCCGCCAACTTCCCTCTTGACGCCTTTTATGCGCATTCACCTCTCCTTCCCGTCTCCCCCCATTTCCTCGTATCCATCACCTCACTCCCTTTTTTAAAATTCTTTTCCGCTAGTTACTGTCGCATTCTTCAAAATTCGCCGGTTTGTAGAAAGGTATGGCAGCTTTTACCATTCCTATATTTCTGTTCCTGCATGGCCATTGAGGCCATTCACCAAGCCCTCAAACCTGTTTGTTGTGGCGGTTTCTTAGCTTCCCTGGCCCAGAAACCCTGTCCTTGGAATATTTTGCTCTGTGCAAATCGGCGTTCGGTAGGCCTTTCTTTCTTGTCCCCCTTTTTTGTGTTGTTTTTATTTTTACCAGCATGAATACACTAGCCTAACAGTAAGCTCTTCTCAAGTTTCTTTACATAATGAAAGTCAGAAAGAAGCGAAAGAACGAGAAGAAAAATGTCATCAGCTCTTCCATCCACTATTTGAAGAAAGACGAGCAGCGAAGCTGTGGTGGTTTCTACGTCAGTCGACGCATCTATGTTTATATAGGTATTATTATTATTATTATTATTATTATTATTATTATTATTATTATTATTATTATTATTATTATTATTATTATTATTATTATTATTCGGTAGCCTAGGGAACTACGACATGGATGGATGGGTGTATGTTATGAGCGTCCCCTTTGGTTGCGCCACCAAGCTCTTGCTATTATATTGTCTAATGCCCCACCTAGCTTAAATAATAAATTAAGTTAAATGTGGTTTAATGGTGCAAAAGCGGCTAAGGCTATGTTGCGCCAACCACCAGGTGAATAACGAAAAAGAATGAAAAGAAAAACACTATGACCTCCCACAACCAAATTTTCTGATCCCCTATTGCGAACAGTGCTTTTCTACGTCTCCGTTTTTTGTCGTGTACCTACTTTTATTCCACCCATCCTCCAATCACCTCTTACTAATCCCTATTGCGGACATGTTTACTTTTCCACTGCTCTCGCTGAAGCAAAGTCCTTCAAGGAGGCCAGTGGTGCCTAAAATCGACCGCTGGGTCTACACATTCTAATAACACATGCGCCATATATATCCTTAGCCTTACCGCAGCAAGCACATGCTTCTTCTTCCTTCTTATATCTCGCTTTATATGTGCCTGTTCTAAGGCATCCCATCTCGCTTCGAAAAGTAATGAGCTTTCCTTTGAGTCATCCTAAATTGTCGGTTTTGACGTAACCGCAGCACAAAACGCCCACTCGTGGTAAAGATGTGTATAGGACGCAAGTGGCCGTTAAACCGAGCCTCGACCCTTGCCACGATGTTCGTTTACCGGGGCGCAGTCAAAGGGGCGCCCAGAACAAAACACGTCTGGTTGTAATTTGCGTACAACGTACTTCCTAGTTAATTGGCTGAATGAAACTTGGAAGGACTGAAGTTTAATTCTAGCGGCCAAACATGGGGCTGTCCGTTTCCCTTCCGTAGATGCCCGACATTGACAGCACACGGGAATTCCGTCACGTTTAATACTTGACTGTCAACTGACTCATTGTGGCAAGTAAATGAAACTAGGCGTGAGTACCGCTAAGACGGCTAATCACCGCCGCCAATTTCAGTATACTTTTATACGAAGCATATTACTAGAGCTCCACCCAGTTCCTCAGGCGCGGCGGTGTCGCCTTCAATACCACGTGACACCGTGACGTCACGACAGAGCAGAAACGGAGCTCCAATTCGCGCCGTCGCTCGCGGCGTCGCGGCGGTATATAAGCAGCTGCGCTTGCCTCTGCTAGACACTCACGAGGTGAGATGCCTCCTGGAGACAGAGCTGCTCGTTGGAATGAGAAGCGAAGGTTGCGGCGTGCTACAGAGACTGTTTCTAGGTGGCTTTGCTACGGCGCAGCGACTATGCGCCCCGCATCGGACGCGGTGAGCGTCGAGCAACGCAGCGTTCGGCGCGACAACGAAATGTGCGCCTGAGCAAGCGCCGCACGCCTGAGCCGACGCCGACGACACCGGCTTTTCTGCGACACGAGCTCCTTAACGCTGTCGCGTTACAATAAAGGCTAGTATGCTTCGCATCCTGGGCTTAACCTTAGCTAAGCCACAGCCAGTTTTTTTAAAGTATACCTCCATCAGATTTAGAGCTACAGAGCAATCGCGAGAAACGGGAGACGAAAAGTTTTTCGTGTCGACGTGACGCGTAGACGGTCCGACATCGACCACCGCTGCAGAGTAGCTATATGTATAGAGCGCCGCTTTTAAAAAGAAAAAAAAAAGGGGGTTGGGTTGGGGGGTGGTAGGGGGACCTGTTATGCGTTTTCTATACAAGCAAGTTGCAATAATTTCGGAGTGCATTCTTTCGCGCAGCGTGGTCGACGATTCGGTCAGCTCTTCGACGATGCGAAGACCTTGTGGGGAGCAACAATGCTTCCAAGTTTTATTCACACGCTCGTCCTACCTTTCTCTGTGTGTGGAACTTTTTTTAGCTCTTATCGGCCCCCTCAGCATTTATTGAGTGGGGCCCCAATGTTTTGTGCATAGAAGAGGCGATCACCCCATGACAACCCTCTTTCCCGCCCTTCGGACCACCACTAGCCCTCCCCTTCATTTGACATTCAAGCTTGCCCTTTCATCTATGTCGTTCTTTCGGAGCCCACCTCCTGAAAGAAACTAGACAGTTTTAGTATAGCGTACGTTATACCGTTGCGTACGCTAAAAAATAGCGGATCCTCACTGCGCATGCGCTGAACGCTAAACGAAATAGCGGGTATAGTGGGCGTACGCAACGCAAACGAGTTAGCGTAAGCGTCTTTGCGTGGTTTGCGGAGTTTGCGAGAAACATTGCGGTGGTCCCGGCTGCCCGCTTCGAATTGAATTTGGCGTTGCTTTTGTAAAATGCACTTCGTTCGTAGTAAATGACTGTGTAAACGGCTTTCGCTTAGTCTCAGGCCGCTTCGACGAAAAAGTATTGTGGTTAACCTCGTGGTGTTTTCGCACCGACCACACTACTGTGTTTTGCCGCGGAAAACGTAACATGCATCCGCTTGACATGCGGCTTTACACCAAGCGAACGAGCGAAATACACTTGGGCGCCGTCTCGAGGCGGATACAGCAAACATGAGGAAACATTAGCAAACCCTCTCGTTAAGCCTACTGCGCCGCTAATCGAGAACGTATATCGTAAACAACGCCCATTTGTCACCTGTGCGCCACTGTCGAAGCATCTTCACACAAATCTAAAGCAAACACGAGCATTAGTGGGGAACGAATGAGCCGAACAGTGCAGGCCGGCGACTCGATAGATGCGAAGCGGGCTGCTCTCACTTCGACTGGCGCTGCCATGTTGCCGTACGTAAGGCTCCCCTTGCGTGCGTTAGCGTTCACCGCTAAATCTCGAAAATAGCGTACGTACGTAACGTTTACGTACAGCGCATGCGCAGTGTGGTGCACGTAACGCTAACGCTAACGGTAACTCTTTGCGCTTGCTGCTTTACGCTATACTAAAGCTGTCTACTGTAGTGTATAGCATACGCTAAACTAAAACTGTCTACTGTTCAGTCGGAAAGGGAGGAAGGGTATGGGGTGTCAGAAAATTTTCGGGGGTTCGGCACTCCCCTCTCCTCGCTGCGCCAATTTATTTCATGCTTGGAAAAAAATCCACCGCCACTGTGTGATCAGCGTGCCCTGCAGTCCCATAAAGCGCAATGCCAATTACCGTTCTGTGTGGACAGTGCCTTTTAAAGGGATAGTGAACAAAAATTTGTCGCCGAGATTTCGGTCTCCAGGGATAGCTGTCGCACCGAGAGCGACCAAAACAACACTGTCAGGAGAAGTGAGCGAAAAGTAAATATTTTAGTGAATACTTCTCAAATCAGAGCACCTACCGGCCTCCTCCGTAAGCTCCGGCAAAACCGGATATCGCGTCACGCTTGCCCACCTCGAGGCCCATTTTGAGCGATCGTCCACACTGAGCGCGCGAAGGGGCGAGTTGACGTTTGCAGCGACGCGCTTTCTTTGTTCGACCGTCCTATTCGCACCACTTCCTCGTGTGAGCTGTCCAAAAACCTCGTATTTCATCTCGTGATTTTGTGGATTGATGTGTGGACCAGCCGTGTCAACGCCGCAGAATGCCGAGGGTGTGCTGCGCGCAAGGGTGCCAGATAGTATTGTCGGGCGAGACACGCCGTGCCACTCTTTTGCGAAAGATGAGAAGCTGCGCAGAACCGTAATTTGCTGTTTGTACGACGTTCTGAGCCAGATGTTTGGCCAATTCTGCCAGAATGGATCGAAATCCGCATCGTCTAAAACAATGGTTGACGAAAAAAAAAAAAAATCGCCGACATGTGATTGGTGGCGCCATCTCGTTTGCACAAGGGAAGGAGTGCTCGGCTACGATGAAACAACGGGAGCGGTCGCGTTAGCTAGCGCAAATGTGCTGAGGTCATGTTACCTGCTCACATGGGTGCCTGCTCACCACTTCGGTTCCTTGCTGGTGGCAACACTGTAGGCTGTGCTTAAATATCGTCCTGCGAATATGCTTCTTGGTAATGCAATTTTTCAGAACAGCTGCTGTCTTTATTTGAACCGTAGGCGACCGCATACGCAGCGCGCAGTGCCGAACGGTGGCGGCTGTGCGTTTAGCGATCCTAGCAGGCGCTGCGGCAATCGAACACGGTACTCGGCAGGTCGCCGCCGCGGAGGAATGGGGAGGGAGGGGGGGGGGGGGGTGTAAGGGGTGCACGCAGTGGATAACGCAGATCTGCGTTTCGGCTTGGCCGAGCGGAAGCTCTAGCTACCGCCGCGGAGAGGTGGCACTGGAGGATTAGCGAAGTGGAGAGCAAGATTCGCGCGCGAGATTGCGCCAGGAGCGCGCGCAGCTAGAGGTCTATTCGATTCAGCCAAGTTTCTCAGCACCTATTCACGGTGCACTTTACCTAGAAACCTCGATTCAACCGAGGTGCAGCAGTTCACCCTGCACCCCCCTGCTCGATTGAACGGGGTGCAAGGCAAGGTGCCGCCGCGGTGCAGTGCACCCTTGAACCTTGCAGCGAGTGGGTGCAGCCAACACCCTCTAGACTAGCTAAGGCCTCTCCATATCCTCCTCTCTTTTGTGGCTACGTCATCACACTACGACGGACCAGCTCTCGGCGCTTTCGAGGGGCGGCCGTCTTGCCACCACTTTCGCCAACCGGTCTCCGTCTTCTTCGTGCAACAACGCATGCGCGGAGAAGTACCAGCCGAAGTATCGAATTTAAGAAAACATTTTGATGCTTTCATTACTGCTTTGCTGCAAAAATAAAAATGCTATTTTGTAAAAATTTATACTTTTTGTTGAACCGCTTATTTTGGAAGGTAATATTGTTTTATGTACATGGTTTTGTTATACATTTACGTATTTGTACAGAGTGCTCGACTGGAAAATGCGTTCGCACTGCGGTAAACATCAGTGCTCCTTCATTTCGTTACACTCTAACATAAGAGTTGCACAAATTCGCGTAATTCACTCTAATTTCGTGAATGTTGTTGCACGTGTTCGCAGTTCTGCGTTTCTTTTTTTTGTGCGGCGTGTGTCACGAAACTCAACGCTGTTTCAGAGTTAGCACCAGTACGGTAACGTCGTCGGTAACGACGAGGAAGTACTTCAGTGCCGGGAGGTGTGTGTCCAGTGTGCAGGCTGTGATAATGCCCGGGCATTGTTGCGTACCGCGGTGCCGCGGGAACTATGACGGTGGTGAGCGTGTGCGTGTCTTCACCTTCCCTTTGGACCCAGCAAGAAGAGCTCAGTGGATTAGAGCTATCCACCGTGCGAACTTCACTCCAGGAAAGCGGTCGGTGGTAAGGAAACATTCCTTTAACTGTCGTTGTTACGCCTCCCTTAGTTGTATTGAAAACGCTGCAGGCAGCATGTTGCGAGATGAATCCGTAGTGCTGCCTCTTTCGGACCGAGTACATTTGTGTTGCTGACATTCAGTTCGCACGAAATTTATAGAAATTTCTCGCACTGTCATGCACCTGTATGATCTTTAAACTTCAGGTTCTAAAGCTTTTACTGTCTTTGTTTTTTCTTATCCCAGGTCTGCGAGCGCCACTTTAAACCGTCCGACATGGTAAATAGAACAAGCTACACGGATACCAAGACCGGCAAAGTGATTGAAGTGACACTGAAGCTCGTACGGCTACGACCTGATGCTGTCCCAAGCATACTTCCCGACTGCCCGGCATATCTTTCTGCCCCAAATGCAACCACGTCTCGAGAGGCCCCTGATGAAAAGAGGATGCGCCGAGAGGCAGCTGCGTTACAAGATGCCATCAACTTGTCTACTGAAACACACCAGGCGGAAGAGGTCAGAAACAAAATTGACAACTTTCAGGCGCTGTTGAAATGCATACCATCTATCAAGGTCTCCAAATTCTGGACGGTTGTTTCCCAGCATGACTTCATTCTCTTCCTCAATCTGACTGTCGATGGTGCCCCAGCAATCCAAAAGTCCGTTAAAGTCACCGAGGACCTCTCTCTAAAGCTGTATTTTCATGATGTCGAGGTCACCAAACTTGATGGCGTGGAGATCATTCCAAAAACTGTGAATGATATTCGGTGCTTGACAGGTCTGTTGGATGCTGTTGAGAGCTGTGATAAGGTTCCTGCCTTCCGCAAACCTGAAGACAAGACAGGTGGCATATTGAAGCTCGTGCTATCTCTTCTTGAAGACACAACAAACCAAGAAATGCAAGACGAAGAGCGGCAAGATGCTATGACATTTTTAAAGGAACAAGTCTTTCTCCTTTTAAGCAAGTCACCCCGCTACTCTTCAGAGCTGTTGGTGTTTTCCAGCCTTCTATTTACCATCTCTCCTCATGCTTATAGGTACTTGCGTAACTACGGAGGTCTCACATTGCCACATGAGTCCACGATCAGGCGTGTATGCAATGCATATGTTGTAAATCCAGCAGCTGAACAGCAGGATGCTTCTTTCCTGCTTTATGCGAAGAAGCTTGTGAGTGCAATGAAGGACCATGAGAAGTCGGTGGTTCTCATGATGGATGAGATCCATCTACAGGCGTATTTTGATTATAAGGGTGGCACGATTGTCGGCACTGCCAGCAACACTTCAAATGCTGCAAAGACAGCTCATGTCTTTATGATCCAAAGCCTCCTGTCATCACAGAAAAGTGTTGTTCACATTTTGCCAGTAGAACAAATCAATGCCCAACAGCTGAACACTGTGCTCCGCAGCATCATAAATGAGCTTGAAAAAACTGGGCTTCGCATCATTGCAGTCATCACAGATAACAACTCTATCAATCGCAAAACAATGTCTCTCTTTGGATTGTCATCAAAAGTCAGCAGCTCCTATCCTCACCCATCAGATCCCACTCGTCCTCTTTTTTTCGTTATTGACCCTGTTCACTTGTTGAAATGTATTCGGAACAATTGGATCAACCAAAAGAACCATGGAACCTGCATGTTTTTTCCTTCACTTATGAATTTGAACTCCAACCCCAAAATTATCACTGCTTCGTTCAAGACCCTTCGTGATCTTCATCTGAAAGAAGAAGACCACCTTATCAAGGCTGCTCCAACACTGTCAGTAAAGGCCCTCAATCCATCTAATATGGAAAGGCAAAATGTGAAGCTTGCACTGAAAGTGTTCAGCCTATCAACCATAGCTGCTCTAGAAACATGCGGTCAACGGTATGCGCTGCAGCATGCAGCTGGAACAGCGGAGTTCTTAAAGGTTGTCGAAACCTGGTGGAGGATTGTTAATGTGAAGTCGCCCAGCAAAGGACGCCGGCTTCGTGATGACCTGCAGACTCCCATTGCAGGAAAGCTGTGTCCACAAGTTGAATTCCTTCAAACCATCATGCAGTGGCTTGACCACTGGGAGAGCTTGAAATTTGACAATGGAATTCTCACTCGGGAGACCCACAGTGCCTTGCGTCTCACTACTGAAGCCTTGGTCAAGATAATAAACTATTGCCTTGAAGACCTTGGATTTGACTACGTACTTCTGGGGAAGTTCCAGACAGACTGCTTGGAGGAAAGATTTGGGAAGTATAGGCAGCTTTCCGGGTCGCAGTACCATGTGTCCATCAGACAAGTGTTCGAATCCGAACGCAAGCTTCGCCTACAAAGAGCCCTGGCGCTTCCAGACTTGGATTCAGGGGCACCTGCTGTCAGCATTGATGAGGCGATTCTACAGAGGTTCAACATTGAAGTAAATGACAAGGACTTCGAAATGAAGGCACAAAATCTTCCAGCTATAACGTACGTGGCTGGATACTGTGCCCATGCTGCGCTTAAAAAACTTGCATGCACTGCTTACCGAGCAAATTTGGTAGAAGATGAAGACATCATAATTGAGAATGCAGATATTATAGCAAGCATGAATCGGGGAGGGCTCAAGTTCCCCCAACCTCCAGTTGTGAATGCTGTAATGACTGCTGAAATCGTCCTGGACAAGCTGCGAAGTGAAAAGTATGCTGTGCGATTCCATTCTCTAGCGAACCAAAGGCAAGCCCTTTTCACACTGGCTACCAACCTGATAAAAGACAGTGACAGTTTCGACAAATGTGAAAGTGGTCATAGTCCTCACATTGTTATGCATCACATTCTTAGCGCTGCAACAAACATTCTGCTGAAAAACTATTGCAAAAATAGGAACGACAGTCTTGTGCAAGCAAAAGTTGCTCAAAAACGGAAGCTTAACACTTTCAAATCTTGACTGTTCTGACTCCTTGTGTGCAACACCTCTGAAAGTTTTCTGAATACTTGTACTCTGTAATAAACATATCCTTTGTATGTAACACAGCTTGCTTCAATATTATCAAATCGAAAGGCATCTGCTCACTTCAGATGCCACCCATGAAGCTGTAAGCTGTTCTGAGAGCCATAACTTATGGCAATGTTTTTTTGTCTGTGTGTGGAGAGGGTGACTGTTTGTCTGGAAGAAAAAGGTTACAAATAGTAGTCAGATTCCTGGCAAACAGCCGGCGCTAGGTGATATACCACATGGTTCAATTTTTGCCCGAAAATAATTTCAACGTCCGCGTCATGCAACGAGCTATTAATAAAAATAAAGATATATGTGAAGGCACAGCGGGATATCAATGCCCCCCCCCCCCGAAAAAAAAAAGAAAGCGCGGACTTTCAGGCAATCTTAGGCGATAGTAAAAGATACTGAATAGCCAACATATATTCATAATCCGGAAACCGCTTTCAGTTTTTAAACCTATTCACCGTGGACTGTGTACCGGAAATGACATCATAGATATACGCCAGCATTAAATCACGGGGACAAAATCTTCAAAGGACGATTTCACGTCGCGCTGCAGTTACACAAGAACGAACGCGCAGCAGCATCCCTTCATGAACACGAACTCCGGCGCCCGTCGTAGTGTGATGACGTCACGGAGGAGCAGAGAGGCCTTGCCTAGTCTAGAGGGTGTTGGTGCAGCCCGGCACCTTCTGCACCTTTTCGTTTGTGTTTCGTTTTTCTTAATCGAACAAACCTTAGAGCAGCGCGCTCGCAAAACGTCAAGGGACAAAGGCGACGCGAAGCGCAGGAACGGCGCGTAAGAGCTGCGCCCTGAAACCTTATTCCTTCCTCTATGTTTAGATCACTGATAAACTTCTCGGTGAAAGTACGGAGAAACCAGACCATGCGCCCCCACTGCGCAACGTGAGGAAAACAAAACTGCGCAGCCGGTCAGCTCGCCCCGCGGCTGCTGACGGTAGGTGTGACGTCAGATCCGCCGGCTCGTTGTCGGGAGCGCTTTGCGAGTGACGTGGTGGCCGCTCATAGAGCGTCAAAAATGAAACCATCCGCTCAAAAGTAACCCGAATAATGACTATATACTATAGGAATCGTGTCTTAGGAATGTAATTGTGGGGCTTTCCCTATATTCTTGGATTTTTATTCTGTATCCCTCTAAGTAAATGGTTTTATTGCACACATGAATGCTATTTTTACACAGTATGCTATCCCGCTTTGAAAAAGAAATGTCCAGCTCTGGTATAAATGTGATCTGGACAGTTACGAGCTTTAGTGAGCTAGAAACGACTGAGTGTCTTTTTATACAGTTTTGACTTTGCCGCGCTGTCATGCACCTTAACAAAGCCTAAACAGTGAGTACTCAAAGAAGCCGGCGAAACAAGCGAAGGGCCTCGAGCGGCCAGTCGCGTGGCAATTTTGCCTGTACTCGCGGGCTTTTTTTCACGCTCGGAAAAACTTTTATGTCGCACGTATTGAGCAATAGAAACCTCTATCGGGAGTTTTTTCATGTACCTCTACAATTTTTGCATTAACACTTCTAATCTAATTACAATATTTGAGAAGTCGAATAATTAATTAAAATTAATATGCAATAAGGCGGAATGCAAAATATACTCTATCTCCAAGCGGTGCGCAATTACGTTGCATTGTTTCTGTCCAACTACGTGGCATTAGCACATATTTAAATCTTGGTGCATGGTAATTGCAACACCCGGTGCATATATATATATATATATATATATATATATATATATATATATATATATATATATATATATATATATATATATATATATATATATAAATGTGTGTGTGTTTACATCCTAAGAATTAGGTATCAGCGCCTGGAGTTTAGCCTAAGGAATTTAGGTTCTTTATTATATTGTAGAACAGAGGCTTAGCTCCTATAAATGCGCCACCCTATCCTGTGAATCACTTCTGTTCCGATTGATTCGCGCGGTTCTTTGCTTTTATTTCCGCCCATAATGCTGCGCTTCGCAGAACAGTGGCTAACATGCGCACTTGCCGCATTGCGAAAAAGACCAATGGATCGGTCCTGTGGTGTCGAGTGTTCTGTCGTTCTGATCTGTGCCGCAATCACGTAAATGCATTCTCGTGGACCATGAGTGACCCGCGTTCGTCGCGACAACATTCGCTGCATCCTTGAGCGCCCAGCGCCACGTGTTGCGCATTTATGGTTCCGCGTAGTGGTGGCTCAAAGAGCAACGCAGACAGTTGCGCAGGGGTAACTCCGCCCAAGGCTCTGCGAGCTCTCTCTCGTAATGTCTATGTCCATGGACGGCAATGCCTGCAGATGAAACGAGCAGCGGCTGTGTGATGCCTAGTGCTTTAGGACGTCGTTCCCTCTTGCGGATTTTTATAGCGTCGAGCTCCTCCTCTTCTCTACGCCGGTACTCTGAATGATCTTTATTCGGGATTTTTCTTGAGCGCATGTAACCAAGATGGTGCTTTTGCCTACATCTTGGATAGCTCTTCAGTTTGGATACGTCTAAACTTTTGAGGATAACTTTCACATTTGCGCAATAAGTTGAGCCACTCGGACAATGGTGATTTCTCTGCAGCGAAAATACTTGGTCTACGTTTTTGTCCCGGCAAACAGATATGTGTATTGACTGCGTCATGACCGCTTTTTTAAGAAAAGCCTAATTATTTATATTTCTATGTATAACATCTTGTGGGCGCTACTGACGTTTGGTGTCTGTTTTTAGCAGTACTAGAGCAATCCAACATTGACGTGTGTTCGTGTACTGGCGTGTTATTGCACAATGGACTATAACTCCTGTTAAATAACGCGGATGCGTGTGCGCTACTTCTTCTGGGCATGTTTATTCGTAGACATGTTCATACTTACGTTTATTTCTGTAATCTCAGCATGTTTCTTTGTGTGTGACATGCGTTGGCGTGCTATGTGGGGAAAGGCTTATAACCTCAATTTATTTACTGTGTCTTGTGATAGTACAATGT
This sequence comes from Dermacentor albipictus, assembly GCF_038994185.2. NCBI lineage: Eukaryota > Metazoa > Arthropoda > Arachnida > Ixodida > Ixodidae > Dermacentor > Dermacentor albipictus. The sequence continues at coordinate 124,623,183 of NC_091823.1, read as the reverse complement.
CAAAGAACGGGCTAGTGCGTTGTGCATGGGTATGATTGAAATTGTAACAGCGCGACTTTTTGACGAGATTGTAAACCGACTAGAAGTGTTTTCTTGTCCTTTTCTGCTCTTTCGTCCATGTCTCCGTCGAAAACTGCGCTGCTACATATTAATCTTGGCATAACCGACCCCAATGCAGCCTACCTTCCCTTTCTTCAACAATTATTAAAAACAAATAATAGAGCCAGTGTGCGAATGCGTACCGGTGGGGGCCTGGGCATTACTTAATGCATGTCGGGAGTCTACAGCAATATATGCTTTATTATGCGTTCATCTAATCTGGATATGAATAAACACGCCACTGAACAAAATTGCACAAATAAAGAATTCTGTTAAAAAAACTGAGTCGCTCGATGCCAAGGCATCGAGCAATGCATGTGTAATTTTTGGGAAGTAAAGTTTCGTGAAGAAGTGCAAACCTGTTAGTGGATGTATAGTTCACTTAAGTTTGACGTGTAAGATACTGAGTAGAAATTGAAGAACGAATCTCTCATTTCCACAGCGCATCCTAATTATCACTTTCCGAAGCAAGACAATGCCATTCTTTACAGTTTGACTCTGAATGTTGTAATTCCTAATTTGAAGACAGGCTGAAGGAAGTTTATGTTTTCGAAATAATGGTCATTTCTGTCCCGGTGACGAAGCTTGTGTGCACACAGACGCATTGGTAAGACTTGTCAGATTCCCAGGGCTGCACACAGCGACAAGCAGTCTAGGCGAAGACCTAGAACTATGGCATGGTGACTCTAGGATAATCGGGCCCGTAATAAAATGTAAGTTATGAAGTCCAAGGACGTGGGAATAAAGAGGTGTTTCGGAGAAACGCAGGTTCCTGTTGCGTTTTATTACTGTGCAGAAAAATAGTAACAAAATAAACAATCAACTGTGATTGTTTCCATGCAATCACGTGCTTTAGGCAAAATTATTACAGCTTATCATTGGCGTTCCTTTAGTGGCGGTATATATTTATGCGACGCATAATTTCCCCCACTTTGCGTAATATTTTTGTTGCTATACACTATGAAGTATTTCCAAGCGGCTTTTGAACATCAAGCTTGGCATGTATGACTTGAGATTAGGCTTGTCGTGCAAAGCGTGTCATTAGGCCTTCTTGCATATTAAGAATAACGTGTACCTTGCCACCAAAGCGAACATTATGAAAAGTGCAACGAAACGAACTTGTATTCTTAGTGCCTCTAGTCTTCTTACATGAAGCTACTTCTATTATGAATTAAGCCTCTGGGCCCTCTAGCATTATCATCCCTTTATGACATATGTCACATACTCTTCGGGCACAACCTATAGAACAATCGACAGCCCTCACGTGAAGCAACTCGATGTTCAAGACCCACATCGAGATTTCCAACTTGTGAAGGTGCCGTTTCCGTGGTCATAAAACAGTCTCGTAAATAATGGAGAATATTGTAACATATTATGAGAACCGTGACAAGTTTACAGTGTAGTCACTGCACCGCATCGTGCCTGTTGTGGTCGTTTCATCTGAAAAACATATAAGTCAAGTCGCTTTACGCTCCTCATGAGCAGCCCCATATCAGAATTTCACCACCACGCTATTGGGAACTTCCATATCATCAGACGTCAGCGACTGCCGGGACAATACGGCATCATAAGCAACAAAAGAACCGATGAAGCAGTGCGTTTTGCACATGAAGAAGTCTAGCTTGGGCCTGTGACATTGTCAGGGCCTGTTCCATTTTCCAGGCTCGATGCACCGTGGCAACTTGGCTTACTTGCGCGTCGCAGTATTTTAGAGCATTATAATTGACCGGAATGCTCCAACGCATGAATACATTCTTTTGACCGCTTATTGCTGCTTCGACTAGCACCTGGTCTATCTCTATGCGAAGCAAATTTATTGTGCCTATGGTGGACGGGCGTCGCCTTTACAAACGCATGCTCGTTTTCGTGTAGGCACGATGGACAGCGCGTCGTGCAGCGCTTGTGATTGGGACCAGATAATCCAACATGTCCTATTACTCTGTCTCTCTTTCGACAATGAAAGGCACACATTGCGTGCCACTTTAAGCCTACTGGACGAAAGAGAGATTACGGAACAAAAAAACACTGGGTGATGGACCTCGACTATCGTCTGCACTGTAGGCCAGCACTCCAGCACTTTCTTAAGTCAACTGAACTCCCCCACCGATCTGATTGCGTAGTAAATGCTTTCATGTGTGTGCGCGCGCATCAGTTGTTATATTCCTTCAACCTTTGCTTTTTCTTTTTTCTTTTCTGCCCGCTTCCCCTTTTACAAGTGCAGGGTAGCAAACCAAGCGCAACCGTGTTAATCTGTCTTCTTTTTGTGTCACCCCCCCACCCCCACCCCTCTGTCTGTCATTCTCAAGACTGCATGAAACATAGTCGCGATCTTCCCACCTCGCGAACTCTATTTCTACTCGAAGTATTCGCGGTAGACATTTGCCTCTGTGTAGCGATATTAGGAAACATTTAAAAAAAAGAACCTGCGTGTTATTAGTCCATGCTCCAACATACGTAACATTTTACTCATGGTATAGCTTTTCAGGGAATTATTCCAGAGTGCGCTGTTTTCACACGACATAGCATCTTTTCAGTTTTTATTTCTCGCCCTTCGAAATTTCCTAAAATTTAGTATCCCATGCAGGAGCAGATCCGCAGACATTGCGAATGTCATTCGGATGATGGAGCCAGTTTGAGGAACTACAAAAGAGGTTCCAGTGGTTGGCTAGGGAATAGGCCCAATCGGTGTCCGGCTAATTGCTCCACTCGCCATCCACTCCACTGCTTTTTGTTCTTAAACACTGCTTATGTAGTGAAAGAGTGCCCTTGCCCGTTGACAGAGCTCAAAGCGAAGTTTTTATATTACCAGGGGCTTCGTTTTTCAGTTTTGCTACTTGCGCATGTTCAGGCATTCCTAGATAACTCTGCTCTTATCGACTGCAAGCTTAACAGGAGCGTCAGGCTGCTATTCGAAGTAAGGGCTTTGAGTGAATAGAAGCCATTGAACTCTTCTTTAATGACGTGTTCGTTAATCTAAATGTCGCCAAAACGTAGCATTAGTTATAAATTCAATAAGACTGTTTGTTTCAGTTACGACACTCATGATATTAAACAGCGCGGATGAGAGCGCAGTTGCATGCGGCATGGTGCATTACATCAGGCGTGAATGGCAGCTACAGGGGCGGAATGCTCTAAGCGAAGTTACGAACGAATTTTGTTGCAAGAAAAATCTTACGGGAAAAGCATATTCATGAAACAAAAGCAGTTCGTAAGATTAGCAAGGTTGCGGTTCCCGCCGCTTCAAACACGAGCGCTGTATAGTCGATAAAAATCGTGTATATAATGGTAACACACGTGCGGACTTCAGCACTTGCGTCAATAGTAAGCGTAATAACCCTGTCACACGGGCGAACTTAAGTGCACTTTGAGCGAGCGCACTTCGCCGCTAGTGTGATTCGCAGGCTGCCTCGCAGGAACGCTTAGTGACCCTCACTGCAGAGCGCACTCTTCGGCAATTGCAGTCGGCGAACACACTTCGCCGCGGCGACGTTTGTAGCTTCCTTAGCAATGAGTAAAAAGTGAGTTAATTATTATTGAAAGCAGAGTGAGGAGTAATTTTTAATAGCACATTTTGTGAAATTGCTAAGGTTACAAGGTAATAAAATGTACCACAGTTAAAAAAAACAAAAAAAAATATTTTCCCTCTCTGGCTGTTTACGGCCACGCCATCTGCAGGTAAAGGCCGCGCAGTTCTTTGGCGGAGTGCGTCCTTTGGAGTGTTACTGGTCCCATCTTGCTGTCTCGGCTTGGCTCGTTATGATTAAACTTGTCGTCGATGTTGCAATTAATTACTTTACTTCCACTTAAGGCGATTGTAGATACTGTTCCTATCAATAACCGACTTTTTTCGTGCCCGCACTTTTGAGTCATCAAATATATGCTTTGCCTTGTGACTCCAGATCGCCATCGCTGCCAATTTGAAAGAACACTATCACGCCGCCAAGATGACACTCAGCGCGCTGAAGTGCACTTGCTCTTACCCTACCACCAATGCCGTTTCACGCGCACTGGTGGTAGGGTAAAAATCCCTTGTGCTCAGAATTTATTCGAAGTGCCCCACTATTGCATGACTTATGATCAAATCGTGTTTTGGCACGTAAACCCCCATAATCCAATATTGTAATGTCAGCGTTAAGTCGCAGCGGCGTAGTCTGTGCGCACGGTTTTCGTTATCCTTCAGCTTACGGTTTGAGCTAACGTATGCGTAGGACGGACGACAATTCTGCCTGTTATACGGAGTGGGACGTTAATGCGATGATATTGTGCCCTCAACACTGCGTCCAGAGGTTCCGCACGCCCTACATGATGCTCCTATCGCTGGGCACCTTGGATGCTCCCATACCCTATCGAGGATGCAAGAGAAGTATTACTGGCCACGCCTGATCCCCAACGTTGCCTACTACGTCAGCACATGCCGAGACTGCCAGCGACGAGACAACAAAAACTAAAGACAGCGACCGACGGCGAGGTGGTTGCTCTCCGTCGAAATTGACGTTGAAGATACCCTGGTGGTAAGAATTAATCCGGCCCGACTACTGCGTGCCTCATAATCAGATGGGGGTTTTGGCACGTAAAACTCCAAATTTGTTTAATAGACCGGTGTTAAGCGTTAAGCGGTGTTAAGCAGAGAGTAAATGGGAGTAGCCCATATTCTGGTTTATGTTAAGAAGAACAAGCGTAGCTGAGCAAGCCCCGCTACGCGGAAGGCAGATAACCGGTGGACCATTAGATTTATGGAATGGGTGCCAAGAGAAGGGAACTGCTGTGGAGGACGGCAGAAAATTAGGTGAATGGGGGATGAAATTAGGAAATTTGCAGACACAATTTAGAACAAGCTAGCGAACGTCAAGCGTTATTGGAGATCGCTGGGGGAGGCCTCCGTCCTGCACTGGACAGGATAATAGGCTGATGACGTTGATTGTTGATGACTGATGACGCAAGTTTATAGGATGCAAAGGCCCATTGAATTAGCTACTGGCCATTAACGAGAGCGAGAGCGTAACCATCACGACAATTCGTGCTGAGGCAGGAGCCACGGGTGCCGCCATATGCGGCAACGATATTTCTTAGCGTGCGTGACCACTACGAATGCTAAGCTCACCAAATGACGTACGTTTACATAGCACCCGCAAACCACGGAAAGCCAATAACGTACGGAGCATGCGCAGTTAGAACAACGCAATTTCTTTAGGCACGTAATGCGGTTACGTTTGGTTGCAAAGTCTGTTGGAAAAATTTATATTCGCACGTGCAGTTCAGTGTGTGTTCTTATGAATGTTGTATATATATGAAAAAGTTAACGCTGATCATTATTGCGATGTCGACAGATTAGCCTTAACTTTCAAGAGGCACTACTTGGACTATGATACTCAGGGTAGTTAGGGGGCTCCAGGCCTTGACATCACCAACTTATGATTTGTAACCGGTCTCCTAAATTGTAATGTACGCGCATTTGTATATTTCGCCTCCCTTGGAATGAGGCCACCTGAACTTTCAAGACGAACGGTGCGAGGGATCACCATATTTAGTTGTTGTTGTTGTTGTTGTTGTTTTGTTTGCATGTTTCTTTAGCTGACGATAAGCCAAGTAGAAGCGATGAACACTGATACGACGTCAAAGTGTGATATGCAGTGAAACTTGCGCATGCGGATGTAACGTAGCGAAGTTTTCTGACATAAATTTGACGGTGTCGGTAGCCATGGCTTGTACCTGCATTTGTATTTTATGGCTGCTTTCACAGCTCCCCGCCCCTTAGACAGTGATCCTATCGGAAAGTAGAGCATGTTTCGTCGTCGGTAAGCGCTCGACAGCATTGTCGCCCAGCAACTTAGGGTACACCTTCTGCCGAGAGAGCAGATACTGAGCCTATGCGCGCAATGATATGGTGGTGGCGGTGGTGTTGATGTTGCTACAGTCCGGGTTTAGCTGGGCAGACCTGGTCCGCAATTGGCCCACATCAGGGTCTCTTTCTCCTCCAAGTATGTCACCATGTGTCTATCAATCCTGTTTGTCGTAGAAATATGAGAAGAATGAGTGACACTACTACCATTCTTACGGTGGCGCAGCGAACAGGTGAGTGCGGTTGCGCTTGTGAGCGCTGTAGCAGACACAACTGCAAAAGGAAGCTGTCGAAGGAGGGTGCGCAGTGATTTGAGCGATAATGTAGCCTCAACTAAAGATGCATGATGCGCGATCACACTGTCAGTTGACAGAGCTTCTCTCTTTCTCTGTTGTTTATTCCGACCTTTCCTTCCTTCTCGCTCTCACATGAAGCCGTAATTTAAGTGCGCTGCCACTCCGGCTGCACAATTATCTTAGGGTAAGACTTCTTGGCTGAGTAATTGTGTACAAAAGGCGCACCTTAGGGAATTCCGCCCCGTATCTTCTCTAGTGAACGCGAGGAGAAATAAATGAATGCGCGGGACAGATATGGCTAAAAACCTTCGAAATCCAGCGCACGCTCATTAGGAAGCCTCGTTTGGAGCACTTGTAGTGAAAGGGGAAGTTTTCCACTCAATGAAACACGTCACCTTCCTTCGATGTGGTCTAGGTGTTTACCATGTGGATACATTGTTTTCGCAAGTGAAAGCAATGCCAAGGCCCGGGCAGGAGAAACTATTAAAGAACCATTTGTGTAATGTCTGCTTATCTTCTGTAGGAGTTGCTAGACTGAAAATGGCAAAGCGATGGCCTACAGTGTCTTCATGACCTGTTCACTGTAACGAGTTTCACAATGCATTGACTCTGGGGTTTCCCGCAGAACTGTCATTACAGTGGTATTTTCCATACCGTAGCAGAAATATAAAGAAATTTATTATCACGTGATCAAGACCAGATTAATTGTTAATTCACAGTATCTTTCTTCATATAGAAAAGTCGACTGTGCCTTAATAAAGAATAAAGCATAGAAATACATCTACCAAAACTCTACAGCGACTATCTTCACAAGTGGGAAAGTGCTTCATAATGCATGCTCTTGCGAGGAAGACTCACATTATTCATTTTTATTCCGTGAATGCTTCTGCAAAGTATTCAAGAAGCTTCATTGAGAAGGATTAGATACAAATATGACGTGAAAATATTCGCCAGGCCGTATTTACCGAAGACATTATTTCGTAGAGCAGCACTTGAGATTAATGACGACCACTGGTCAAGCACCTGAGCAGGCAAACTGTAAGGGCAGAAATGAAGATTCATATTGCTACGGGGTAGTATTCCCAATGACGAAGAGCCGAGCAGGAAGAAGACGAAGACGACGATTGAAAGCTAGCGCGGGCTGTTGCCTCTTGGTCAACTGCGGCGTATTGCCTTGTAAATATACTTGTAAATAGCTTTTCGTCGGTGTCTTCCTACGTAACATATTTGGTGGAGGTGGACGTTCCCTGTACCTCGTCACGGAGCTTCGCAGTGGACGGTACGTCGAGCCTACCTTCATGGCTCCCGGCGACGCCAACCCGACTCCTCCGGCTCCGACACCTGCTGCCACTTCGACGACATACATCACCCTCTCCGCTCCCCGTGATCCTGGCGTATTCTCGGCAAAAGATGGGGAAGACGTCGAGGACTGGATCAGCCTTTACGAACACGTCAGCCGCAATAACCGGTGGGACCCAACTATCATGCTCGCCAACGTCGTCTTTTACCTCGGTGGCACACCTCGAGTTTGGCATCGGACGCACGAAGGTGAGCTGACCAGTTGGGATTCGCTTAAGCAAAAGCTTCGAGACTTGTTCGGCAACCCCTACGGTCACCAACTTGCCGCGCAGAAGGCGCTTTCCGGTCGTGTGCAGACGTCAACGGAGCCCTACGTCACGTACATTCAGGACGTCTTGGCTCTATGCCGCAAAGTTGACGCACACATGACTGAGTCCGACAAGGTCTCCCACATCCTCAAAGGCATTGCCGATGACGCCTTCAACTTGCTCGTATTTAACAACGTCGCGACGGTGGATGCAGTTATAAAAGAGTGCCGCCGCCTGGAATTCGCTAAAAGCCGACGTATCGACCAACAGTTTGCCCGTCTGCCCAACACCCCAGCGACATCTTCCTGTGCCGATGCTCCTCGTCCCACCAACACTGGCGATGTTACCAGGATTGTAAGGCGTGAGATCGAGGCCGCCTATCCGGCTGGGTTCGACTCCAGCCCCTCCAATGCACCTGCAGTCACTGTTTCCCTGATCCAGGCAGTTGTCCGCCAGGAGTTCGCCAACATGGGTATTCACACCATCTGCTCGGCCCATCGCCCTGATCCCCACCCGGCATCTTCGATTCCACCTCGTCCCGCACCTTCTTACCCACCACGTTTCCGTAACCCCTCTGAATGGCGCACTGCAGACGACAAGCCAATTTGTTTTCACTGCCATCGAATTGGGCACATTTCTCGGCACTGCCGCAGTCGCTGCAGTTCCCTGAACTAGTCTACATATACTGCCTACTCTCGCCCCCCAGGTGGCCTTTCTCGTCCCTATGCTGCCCGCTCAGATAATGCCGCCACCGATTCTCCTGCGCCGAACCGCCCCTCTTCTCGTTCGCCTTCGCCCCAACGACGACACTCTCGCTCTCCCCAGCCCCGTCGTTCCTATTCGCCGACTCCCTTCGGACGCCGCTCCCAGCCGGAAAACTAGTCGGTGCAGCGCCTCGAGGTGACGCTGCATTGCTCCCTACGCCGCCAAATCCTCTCCTGACGTTGCCCACTCATCTGAACCTTCTTGACGTGAAAGTAGACGGTGTTCCTGTATCAGCTCTCATAGACACTGGGGCGCATTTGTCGGTAATGAGCGCGGATCTTCGTAACCGGCTGAGGAAAATAATCACGCCCGCCACGACGCCTGTTGTCCGTGTCGCCGATGGCGGAACAGCCCCCGTAATTGGTATGTGTGCCGCCCGCGTCTCCTTCGCCGATCGCTCCACTACCGTGCTATTCACAGTCATCGCTCACTGTCCCCACGACATCATCCTCGGCCTCGACTTCCTCTCCGCACATTCTGCTCTCATCGATTGCTCCGCCAGTACTCTCCGCCTCGACCTGCCTGTTCTGGATCCCGCTGAACAACACCTTCCTCGCCTCAGTTCCGTCGACTTCGTTCGCTTGCCACCTTCGGCACTGACTTACGTTGACTTCGTGTCATCCCCACCAGTGCCCGACGGTCACTACATCGCGGCTCCTATGCAAGACGTCCTCCTTACACACGGGATCACACTACCTCATACTATTTTATCTATTACGGCGAATTGCGTCTGCCTGCCAGTGGTCAATTTTGCCTTGACGACACAAGTGCTGCCACGCGGGATGTCTCTGGCCCAACTTTGCTCATTCGAGGATCACTCTGTAGCATCGATTTCAGTAGACGACAATTCAACCGATCTTCCTCTACCATCGCAGTCGGCAACTTGTACCATCGCCAACTTACAGAAAATGATTGCACCCGACATGCCCTCCGAGCACGCTCGTGCGCTCTACCGCGTTCTGATTTCCTACCAAGATATTTTTGACTTTAACGATCGTCCTTTGGCCCAAACAACAGCTGTTAAGCATCGCATTAATACCGGAGATGCCCCTCCTATTCATCGCCGCCCGTATCGAGTACCACCGGCTGAGCGTCAAGTGATTCACACCGAAGTTCGCAAAATGCTTGCCAAGAACATTATTGAACCGTCATGTAGTCCATGGGCTTCACCAGTTGTGCTGGTAAAAAAGAAGGATGGCTCATGGCGCTTTTGCGTGGATTATCGGCACCTTAACAGGGTTACCAAAAAGGACGTGTATCCCCTACCTCGGATTGATGACGCCTTTGACTGCCTCCACGGTGCTCGCTATTTCTCCTCTATTGACCTTCGCTCCGGCTATTGGCAGATTGCCGTGGACGATCTCGACCGCGAGAAGACTGCCTTTGTAACACCCGACGGTCTTTACCAATTCAAGGTGATGCCGTTCGGCCTATGTAACGCTCCTGCCACTTTTGAACGCATGATGGACTCCCTTCTTCACGGTTTCAAATGGTCCACGTGCCTGTGCTACTTGGACGACGTTATAGTATTCTCCCCAACATTCGCTACGCACCTCGAGCGCCTCTCAGCAGTCCTGGACGTTTTTCGGCGAGCCGGTCTGCAACTCAACGCATCGAAGTGCCAATTCGGCCGTCGCCAGATTACCGTCCTTGGACATCTCGTTGACGCGAACGGAGTGCAACCGGACCCAGGCAAGATCCATGCTGTTACGCACTTCCCTGTTCCGAAGTGTGTCAAGGATGTGCGCAGCTTCATCGGCCTTTGCTCGTACTTCCGCCGTTTCGTCAAAAATTTCGCGGCCATAGCACGACCACTAACCGAGCTTTTGAAAAAAGACGCCCCTTTCCAGTGGGGCGATAACGAGGCCTCTGCATTCTCGCTTCTCATCGATCTTCTGACAACGCCTCCCGTTCTGGCCCATTTCGATCCTTCTGCGCCTACCGAAGTCCGTACTGATGCCAGCGGTCACGGAATTGGCGCAGTACTGGCACAACGCCAGCGTGGCCACGATGGTGTTATCGCTTATGCCAGCAGGCTCCTCTCGCCCGCGGAGCGCAACTATTCCATCACTGAGCGTGAGTGTCTGGCCCTAGTTTGGGCGGTTGCGAAGTTCCGCCCATACTTATATGGCCGACCCTTTTCCGTTATCACAGACCATCACGCGCTTTGTTGGTTATGCTCATTGAAAGACCCTTCAGGAAGACTTGGTCGCTGGGCCTTACGCCTCCAAGAATATTCGTTCTCTGTCACCTACAAATCTGGCCGACTACACAAGGACGCTGACTGCCTGTCTCGCTACCCGGTAGACGAGCCTGACGACGCCGACAGTAGTACCGCCGACGGCATTTTCTCTGTGTCTGCCTTCGCTAACATCGCCGATGAGCAGTACCGAGACCTATCGCTGCGAGTACTCATCGAGCGTCTGCGCTCTACACCTACCGACGCATCCGTTCGCCGATATGTCCTCCAGGGCGGCATTCTGTACCGAAGGAGCTTCCTCCCTGATGGTCCTGATCTTCTTCTTGTCGTGCCAAAACATCTACGACAGACTGTGCTCCTTCAGATGCATGACGCACCCACTGCAGGACATCTTGGCGTAACCCGCACGTACGACCGCGTCCGCCGCCGCTTCTATTGGCCTGGTCTTGCTCGCTCCGTCCGACGCTATGTTGCTGCCTGTGATCCCTGCCAGCGTCGGAAAACGCCTCAGGTGCTACCTTCCGGTCATCTCCAGCCGATCACCGTCCCTGTGGAACCGTTTTTTCGTGTTGGATTAGACCTCCTCGGTCCCTTTCCCACGTCATCCTCTGAGAACAAATGGGTAGCCGTCGCAACTGATTACGCCACCCGATACGCTATCACGCGGGCTCTACCTACCAGTTGCGCCACTGACGTCGCGGACTTTCTCTTGCGTGACCTTATCTTAGTGCATGGCGCCCCGCGACAGCTGCTTACTGACCGTGGTCGTAACTTCCTCTCGAAAGTTATCGCCGACATTGTGCGTTCCTGCTCTATTCAACACAAGCTGACTACCTCATACCATCCTCAAACCAATGGCCTCACAGAGCGCTTAAACCGTACTCTTACTGACATGCTGTCCAAGTACGTTTCGAAGGACCACCACGACTGGGACGTTGCCCTTCCTTACGTCACCTTTGCTTACAATTCTTCCCGGCATGACACCGCCGGATTTTCTCCATTTTATCTACTCTACGGTCGCGAACCGACCTTGCCCCTTGACACGGTACTTCCTCCTGCTGCGACCTCAACAACCGAGTATGCGAGCGACGCCATCGCCCTCGCCGATCATGCACGCCAGCTTGCCCGTGCTCGACTGACGGACTCGCAAACCACGCAGCAGCGTCGGTACAACGCCCGCCACCGTGACGTACAGTTTTCGCCTGGTGCACTCGTGCTCCTATGGTCGCCCTGTCGTCACGTTGGACTTTCCGAAAAGCTCCTATCGCGATACACAGGGCCCTACCGCGTGCTGCGCCAGGTGACGCCTGTGACTTATGAAATTGCTCCTGTGAGCTCAACCTCGTCATCTACTCTGGCGTCTAGTGATGTCGTGCACGTCAGTAGGCTCAAGAGCTACTACACTGCTTCAGAGTCCAGCCTTTAGTCGCTCCGGGACGGCGCTTTTGGCGCCGGGGGTAGTGCTACGGGGTAGTATTCCCAATGACGAAGAGCCGAGCAGGAAGAAGACGAAGACGACGATTGAAAGCTAGCGCGGGCTGTTGCCTCTTGGTCAACTGCGGCGTATTGCCTTGTAAATATACTTGTAAATAGCTTTTCGTCGGTGTCTTCCTACGTAACAATATGAACAAGCTAAAATAATGTTAAACAGCCTGGTGAGGGGAGGATTTACAGTTCGTTATTTATACTAACATTATTTTAGCTGCGAACAATTTCATTCATCTGGGCCGAGTAACGAGGTCGACGATGTTAACGTGGAAATCTATACACAAATCAAAATGTGTTGCCGCGCATATTGCAGGCATTATGAAGTCATGTAAGGCATCTCACCAATATACATGCAAGGAAACTTTTATAGTACGTGTAAGCTGCCAGTCATAGTGTGTAATACGTGAATTACAGCATAACTGAGCAATTTGAGAAAACGCTCAGGGTCAGTTTAACAAGTCATAAAACAAGAAATGATACATGTAACACCAAGCGCCAGGAAGACGGCATTACGCATTACATAGCGAATGGGTGCAGCTGTATTATACTTGTTGCTATATAAGAGGCGAACCGTTGCGCTGACGAGCTCACGTAATGCTTCTAGGGGATAACCAGCGGTCTCTCAGAATAGAAGGCGTAGCAAGGCAAGGGAAAGATAATGAATAGTGGCAGAAGTTTGGTTTATCTGACGAGATCACAGACAATTTGCAGTATTCGGATGTTGTCGTCTTGCGAAATCCAGTTGTTATTTAACTTGAATTGGAGATGCATTTGTCCTACTGTGAATAGTCTTAGCCTCGTACAACTGCTCCTGCATGCCGCCGCCACTACTTCGGGTACTGCTGGCATCGAGGCGAAGCAAATGAATATCCACTTGCCGCAAAGTTTCTAAGAGCACTTATAAAGACCGTGCGGCTGTTTCAAATCCATCGTCAGCATGGGCCTTAACAGAAAGAACACCTTGATCTGTAGGTCGCCCTCCAATGACGTATTAAATGTTAGTCCCACAGTCGAGTTATAGAAACGCACCATATTGAAACAAGAAGAACAATGTCCATGTGTCAAATCGGCAAGTTCACTGGTTGATTGCTATGTAGCTACATGTTTTTTAGGTTATTCACATCACCAAAGCACTCGCCATATAACAAAAGGACTGTCAGGGCCATTCCACATTTTTCAGGAACAGCGTTGCTAAAGATCTTGCTTGAAAGTGGTGGCAATGTTGTCGTTGGCCAACAGCCTAAATCTTATATAAATATTTCATCTTTTTATAGTGATATGCTGAAAAATCGCTCAATGCAAAACAACATCAAAAAAGAAAACAACAAGTTTTGATTTCTGTTGTTTGTCAGTGATCTACTAATCACTAAGTTTTCTTGAATATCCACAAAATGACAATATTCTAGAGGGCTAGACACCTAAAATAACCTGCTGCACACTTCAACAGGACATAGACACACGTACTTACGGGCACACACATACTACAATCAGCCACAACAGTTTACAGGAATATGGTTCAAAACTAATGTAAATTTCCGATATGTCGAGACATGGTGCTGCTAATTCATTGAATCACTATGTAGATCGCAAAATTTCCCAACAGAATTGAAGCTTCGATTCCAGGTTTGCTTCGTAGATGTCATGGGAATTCAGTTTTCTTTAGTTAACCTCGGTGTATCATAAACTGTCATGACCGAGTGCAGATTCAAAGTTCTCTTTTTCTCCTGGTCGTACTATGGAAGGTAGTACTGATAAAGCAGCTTCTCTGATATTGTTGCTTCGGCATCGGCGTGATTTGGCAGACGAAAAGAAAAGGTTGCGCGCCATCCGCGGCTTTAACTGCCCCCAATTGACTAACGACTAATTTGTGTGTGTGTATACGTTAAAATAAAAGATCAAGTGGTCAAACCTTTCCTGCAGTCATCCACCAAAGCATGCTGTTGTACCGCTATTCTACCTTTAAGAGGTGGCTTCATTTATTCAGGAAGAATGTGCCGACTTTCCTACACGTCTGAATGATCACTAAATTAATCGGAATGCTTCCTTTCGTTAGAAAATTCCACATTTTAGTGTTTGTTGGAAGGAAATATTTTCTTTGTGTGCACAACAGTCAGTGCTGGTAAGTACCGAACATACACGTATCTGAGATACAATCTTAGATACTGTTTGGCTATCTTGTATCTGTATCAAGATACGTCGGGCAAGGCGTGCATCAGTATCTGTATTTTCGATACATGACAGAATGTATCGTGTATCTTAAGATAAAAGATACTCCTATCGCAACATCACCATGCGAAGCTATAATCGTTGACTGAACTCCGATTCTCAACCTGATACTGCTAACATTAAGCTACTTGAATAAAACTAAAGGCAATTACATTCTTTTATCTTTCCACCAGGGCCCTCTGGCGAGGACAGGCGATGAGGTCTGCGCGTCGCTGTTGGTGGAGCAGAGTCACGTGGTGGCGCTCGCACCGTCTCAACAAAAACAAGTACTCGAAAGTCTGCGCGCAGCCGACCTTTCGTTTTCTTGATAGTTTGTTATCAGTTGCGTTTATGCCATAACGTCTACTCGTATCCACCATAATGTGCTGCGGGCGCCAATGCGACTGGTATCTTTCGCGCACATTCTGATGCCACTGTAGTGCCGTTATCGAAGTTTCTCTTGCGTGTGCTTTGTTACGAAGTATGACGAATGCTGGATGTTAGGTAGGGGGCTCGAGAAACAGCATAATACGAAATACTCCCTTTCTCCCCTGAGCGTCCGCACGATCTGTTTTAAAGTATTTTCCGCAGGCATTGAATTTTCTCTTGTCTGACCTCAACAGGTCAGTTGACAATACATCATGCTTAAATGTCATAGCTATTGGTGGTGGCACCTGTATCGTGTTTCTACATAGTCAATGCGATTGTGTGACCCAAAACTGGCTTTTTAGTTTGCCTAAATATAATTTCTTTTTTTTTGCTCACCCTTAAGTTTCCTACTGGTACAAATCACCAGGTAATAGGAGCTATAAGCTGCAGTAGTGTTAGTAGTGGCGGTATCCAGCGATGCTTTGTTCCACTGCAATGCAGATGAAACGTTCTTGGGCTGCACGAGTACAAAGAGAAATTGTAAAAGCATTGCGCCTTAATGAATAAATCGCTAACGAACGTTTTACGCCAGCAGATAACTCGAACATGAAAGGTCATTGCAGCTTTATGTCCTCTTTGTATACACGATACGCCACGAGCAGATGTTGCACTCCCACATGGTCAGACAAAAGCACATATATGTATTTTCATCATTTGGCAATGGTAGGGACGACAACGTTTTGATCACTGTAATATAACCCACCGTGGTTGCTTAGTGGCTATGCTGTTGGGCTGCTAAGCTCGAAGTCGTGGGATCGAAATCCGGCCATGGCGGCCGCAATTCCATGGGGGCGAAATGCGAAAACACCCGTGTACTTTGAGTTAGGTGCACGTTAAGGAACCCCAGGTGCTCGAAACTTCCAGACTCCCCAACTGCACTGTGCCTCATGATCAGCTTGTGGTTTTGGCAAGTGAAACCCCATTATTTAGCATTTTTTTAGTTACTGTGTTATACACACATTGGTTCGGTTACATCTTTAGACAGAATGTTGGCCAAAGTTAAATCTGTACATGACCATTGGATTGGTGTGGCACTTCAAGCCAGACTCTTCCAGCGCAAACGGAGTGAACCCTTTCTTGCGTGGTTTTGAAATATCCACTTTGAAGTCTACAACGATGATCACTGGGGAGGTGTCATCGCGGCTAACCCATGCAGCGTGCGTGGTCATAAACTCCTAGATATCACACTTGGGTATGCTTGAAGATATATATACAGCGGATATCACAATTCCGTCTGTCGTTTGTACGGCACAGAAATCCCCATAGTCGGTGGCATTGTCCTCTTGTGACTCAAGGGTGTATGGCTGTACACATACCTTGTTGTCCTTTGCGTATATGCTGTGTGGTGCAGCGCTAAGTGGGACAAGGTACGCAGAAAAACGATGATAAGTGCTGCCTACTGACATTTTATTGTCTAATACAAGGTCTCATATATATATATATATATATATATATATATATATATATATATATATATATATATATATATAAATGTATATATATATAGCCCAAATCATCACTGCGGCGGCAATGAATCCACCAAGCCCATCGACGAAGACGTCCTGTATTAGGAAGACGGAAAAAGGGTTTATTTGACATTAGTTGCACGGCTCCATTTACGAAAGCCCGCTCCATGCAGGAGCATGTTAAACGTCCGAGTTCACATCAGGACACGTCGGCCCCCAGTGCAAGAAAGGTCTCCGCTTTTAATACTGTAGTCTTCCCTAGGCGATTGAACTAGGGAATCTCAAGGCTGTATCGCGGCCGATCCCAATCGTCGAATCCGTTGAAATCCCCGCCCATGATACTGTATCGTTCCGCAGTAACCTCACCCCCTCACACCCCCCCCCCCCCGCCTCTGCGATGCACCCACATTTGCGATGGTACAGGACAGCAACGTGGGAATACAAGGTCGAAGTCGTTTCTATGGTAGCACTCGAAATTGGCCCTCTTCCATCATTAGTTCAGGCTGTCAGATAGTATGAAGGCCCTCTTGTTTACCCGTCAACAGTAGGTGTCAACGCTGCGTTTACTTCTGGATAGGCGCTGATGTATGGATGGGGTTGCCTCGGTGAAAACGTCGAATTAATGCGCTTGGCCATGTTGAGCTGTAATGTCCCCCAAGTTGTGTATATGGCGATGCCTCCTACTCGTCAGTCCATGTGCTATTCACAAACAATGCCAGTATACCATCGACTTGACATAATGCATCTTGATTGGTTTATTTATGCATCTTGATTAGTTTATTTTTTCAATAATTATTACTCATTGTTATCAATATTACTAAGGGTACAGAACTTCAAGATTGCTTCACCCCGCCGCGGGTCGGGTCGGTGTTGTACTATCTCCGGGATCGGCCTACGCAAATTGTTCTTTTTTTATTGCTGACTCACAAACACGAAAAATACATGGGAATCTTCATTTCTCTATTTCACTTCTTCTTCTTCCTATTATTATTATTATTATTATTATTATTATTATTATTATTATTATTAATTTCATTATGATTATTACGGGCAGACTACTTCAAGCATGCTTCACCTCCGCCGCGGGTCGGCCCAGTGTGGCACTATCTCCGGGATCGGCCCAGATCTTTGCCCGCGGAAATCGCATGTGATGGTGGTGGTAGAGGTATACAGGTCCGCTCTAAAGATGTCGCTACCAACGTTTTTGCTTCTGTATCACATAAGAGTGATCCGGTATTGCACAAACGGCTGTACGTTTACAGACAAGGTAAAACTCCACAGCGGTATTGGCGCCGCAATACTGACGCTTCTCATTGACGTTCTTGTAATTCGATCGCAGCCCGCTAGCTGGTGGGCAAGCATAGCAGCGACTCCTATGAATTTTGAAATACTAACAGGCATTTAATTCAAATAAAGCAAGGTTGCTCAGAGTTTTCCAAGGAAACATTCTTGTGAATACGCGTTTGCTGCCACATTATATAGATCTATATTTAGAGGTTTTCTAATGTATCGAAGTATCTTAAGATACAAATGAAAATTATTGTATCGGATACAATTATTTCGGTAGTAGCTTGTAACTGTATCTCAAATACCTCTTACCCGAGCATTTCGTATGGTATCGGGATACAGTCGCAAAGTACCGTTGCTCAGCCCTGACAACAGTTCAAAAATATTGATGAAACTCAGAGTCTCGCATAACTTTTAGAGCGCAGTTTGCGACCCTGTTGTCTGCAAAAAAAAAAGAAACAGATGGATGAATCATTCGTCGCATTTAAACGTGCGTATGTTACGCTTTCATTTATACTTTACAGAACGTTTACTTCGTTTTCGAATTATGCAAAAGTAATGTCACGTAATCTGTAAATTTGAAAACGTTATATATGCTATGCAATGCCTTGTTATTTTGGGGGGGGGGGGGGATCACGCGGTGGCATATTTCTTAGCGGGCTAGACACGTGTAATCCTGTAATGGAACATTAGTAATATGTGCCTGTGAAGTACATATTTTTCTGGTTCATTTTGTTGCGAGATTATAGCGCACCACTATTATCTTTTATGGGTTAAGTATATGAAATTATTGTCGCTTTATTCACACATGTTTACATGCCGGCCCATACGTAACCAAGAGACATTTTGTAGGCCTTCATGATTCTACAGCAAATCGTATCCTGTTTTTTTCTGCCCTTATATTACACTACAGCATGTATCTTGCCTATTGGGATAAAGTTGATAAATATCCGCATACTTAAGAAACTGCATACCAGAAGCATTGAAGGTCACTTGCTATAATAGCAGGCGTCCAAGCGGTTTGGCATATTCCCAAGAGCTCAACTGACCATACGCATGAAAGTCGCAGTCTCAAGAGCACTAGAAGAAAGGGTGAATGTAAACACATAAATTCTTCTTTTTCCTTCTCACCTGTAAAAAGCACTTATGTTCGCGTGTAAATTTTTCTTCTTCATTTCTTTGTTTGTCCGTTTCTTAGCTTTCAAACAGTGGTGGAGATAACATAAGGGAGATTCGTTTAATTAAACCTTATAGTCTATGTTTGAAGCAGCCACCACGGCTCAGATTTCGCAACCTTGAATTGTTTACAAGCTACATGCGATCGCCATTCGCGCCTTCCCTCCGGCGCAAACAGCGTGAGTTTTTTCCGACAGCATGTCTGATGAGTACGTTCTGAAATAAACTCCGCGTCGTAGCATCCGGGGCATTGTGGCACCAAAGTGTTCCTCCCACTCGGATGACGTCAGGCACAAAACGGAGACAACGACTGCGCTGTAGCTGGGGACACTTTGATGGCCAGAGAGGCTCGTTCCAGAGGCCATTAAGGAGACGAGAGACGTGGAATGACGACAGCTCGTTTACGATGCGTACGGCCGGCCGACCATGCCGCGAGGGCCAGCACTGACCCTGACCCTGGTTGCGCACTCAGGACGCACGCTCGCAAGCTGCGGTATTTCCCCGGAGGAAATGGCGAACGTCGGTATTAGACGGCTGGCAAGCGTCCCAGAGTGACCATTCCACATCTGTCTCTGGTTCAGTTCAGACGTTGACTTTGCCAAAGGTGAGTTCTGATTTCTGTTCACGCTGTGGTCCGACTTCACTGTTCGCACTGCTGGACTGGTGTACAGTACGTGCCGGTTGACTGCCAGCTGGGGTACCATTGCGTCCCACCGAGCAGTAGCTTTTCTGTTTCTCGTACGCTACAAGTTTACTAACTTTATGGGATTATTCGCACTGTCACTTATATGCGGGCTGCTGATAACATTGATATAGTGATTATTTATGTCAGCCGCGGTAACTTAAGATAACCTGAAATGTTTGTCTCCCCACGCTACCACGAACTGTGGAACGCTGCGTGAGAAAAATAAAAAGGGTGCGAACTGCTCACTCCACTTATTCATTTATTTAGCTGTTTCAATTGCTACAGCGATCTCCCATCCCCTACCGTTCTTTGTTTTACTTGCAGACAGATAATATTTGAAGGTGCGTTCACATGATATCTTCGAACTTCACTACTGAAAACAAAACGTTTCATTGTAGAGGAGGGGAAAGAGAAAATCAGAAGGCAGGGAGGTTAACCAGAATAACGTCGGGTGAGCTACCCTACATCGGGGGAATGGGAAAGGGGAAAACGAAGATGACAGGGAGAGTGAGGAGGGAAGGAAAGAAGGAATTTAGCGGTGAGTTCGCTGACGCGTGTGGTCTTATAGCAATTGCATTATTAGTCACAGATGTTCGCACAAGCCCACCGTCCTCAAGAACCACAAAAGCGCCTTCACCGCTTTATGGGAAGACCATGTTTTGGAATAGGCACAATTGTAGCACTAGAGGATATAGGATAAGTGCCAGTTGGACTCGTTCAGTACCGAGAATACATAACAATCTCAGCCAAATACATGTGGCTCTAATCCTAATGGCTGGAAGCCTAGTCTGCACGATCACGCAATGCAACTTTAGGTTTTTCTTGTACGCTATTACGTGCGAGTGCGAGTTTTGCATGTTCTGTACATCGAGAAATCTCTGTGCGCTATATTATGAAACGAAATGAGTTTACTTAAGCATTGTTCAAAGCTGACGCTTAGTAATTTACCCCTATATCTTTTCCTTTCTCATTTACAGACGAAAGGACCAGCCAACATGAAGACCTACGTATTCCTTTTGTTGACATCAGCCGTGCTTTTGCACGAAGTGCTTGGCGGCGGCTACGGCGGAGGTGGCTACGGTGGTGGCGGTGGTTGGGGCGGAGGCGGAGGTGGTGGTTGGGGCGGAGGCGGCGGATATGGTGGCGGAGGTGGCTACGGGGGTGGTGGCGGCTACGGGGGCGGTGGCCATGGTCACGGCGGGGGCCACGTGAAACAAGTGCCAACAAAGCACGTCCACGCCACGGTCGACGTCAACGTAAAGATCACAAAGGAGGTGCGCCACACGTCCGGATATGGCGGTCATGGTGGCGGATATGGTGGTCATGGTGGCGGATATGGTGGAGGCGGATATGGTGGAGGCGGATATGGTGGAGGTGGATATGGCGGCGGATACAGCTCTGGAGGTGGTGGACATCACTTCGGTCTCCTGCACAAGCTCAAGCACAAGTTACACTCGTAAGTACAGCCGCTTCGATTGGTACATGACCTGTGTGCAGCAACGCATTTCAAAGTTCAAACTTATGCTCTCGCAGGAAATGATTTGGATACAAGGAGAAATTACGAAGGGCAGCTGTAATTGAAGAGTGCTGCTTCTTACGCTAGTTGGTAGTTAACAGTGCGCTGTCGTGGGCTTGCAGAACCAGCGCGCCTTATTATGTCATTTTTTGCCAAATGCATGCCGGCACAGTTAGACTATAGCACCATCAGCTCCCGAGACTTTCGGTCAATATTCTCTCAAATGAGTTGTAATTACCGCATGTTATCTCACCAATTTCATCACCCGCCTTCTTTTCGCGTTTTACATTTTCAGTTATGTAATAAAATCAAGATAGTTCATGGTGTGCAAGACGTTGAACCAGTTTATTGCTAGTTTGCACATAATGGTGAAACGGAGCTGTTCGATGCAAGGAAAAAAGTCACAGCTTTGTATAAACAGTTACATTTTTGCAGGATATAGCGCGAAACAATAAAAATAAGTTGTGGCTGAACTTTCAATTTCTCAATCAAGCTGCGTGCTGCATCGCTTATTGTTACTTTCACATATACAACAAAATATTTTGCAGCTAGCTAGTGAAGCTATTTAGCTGCATACTACAGAAAACCAAATTACCATATCCTGGAAAAAAAAGGCGGTAAGGTAACGATGCTATTTTCTTTCATTTCTCCCCATAAAGATGCAGTCACCATGGACACAATTGCGCTAGCATCCTCTCCCTTAGTAGCACAATAAAATAGCATTGTACTGATCGTGTTCAGGAAAGGCAAGCCCTCATAATTTCTGTGTACTCCGTAAGCAAGAATTCGGAACATCAACGATTTGCGCCCCTAGTAGCGACGAGCTAAGAAGAGTCATTGCATCTATACCAAGGGACGCAAGTGATAGTTCGAAAATATTCGGATGAAAAAGATTCTGCTCGCTTAGCCCCCATCTCATTTCAGCGGTGCTCTATTTTGCAACCGGAAACATGCCCCAATTGGATGCGTAGTCTGATATATGGGAGAAGATGCAATGGGTCCGAATTTTAAGTATTCATTCCGTCGCCATTACTGTCAATTATCTCGGTTGTCATGCCATCTTCGTGCTGTCGTCATCATTCCATGGTAATTATCCTTAGTCGTCGCGCCATAATAATTATGCAGTCCTCATTGAATTGTCAGTGCGCCGCTGTTGTCATTGCCTCTTCTTGTCATCGACGAGATGACGTCACCGTCACACAGCAGTTGTCGTGTCATTGTCGTCATTCCGTCTTCATGAAGTAGTCATGGTCATTCCATCGCCGTCATTCCAGAATCGTCATCCCTTTGATGTCATGGTTTTGTCATTATTCAATCGTCCTCATCCCACCATCGTCATTGCGTCGTCACCGTAGTTGTCGTGCCATCGTTGTTGTTGCATTGTCGTCATTTCGGCGCTGTCGTCATCTCATTGTCGTTATGCTGTTGTGGTCACATCGTCGACGTTTCCTTCCTCGCCTTGTGCGGGATACGCATGTGCGTGAGTCACAAGTTCGAGTTGTGTGACGCGTTCCCCTGCGTAAGTGTGTCGCACTTAGGCTGTTATGTGATCTGTACTTAGGTGTAGTCGATAAACAAAGGCAGAGTTATTCGCAAACACGAATGAAAGCTTCGGTTAAATTGATTCCCAGAGCTCTTGGAATCCACGTGATTATTTTCGTCTGGTTTGTTCCAGCCTCGGAGAAAATTATGACGACCAGTAAAGGACGCAAAATAAATTTGCTTACAAAATTTAACCGAGTGCAGGTTCTGTGCGTTGCACACAACATGGTCGTCCTCTTTTTTTTTTTAATGCTGCACAAGCGAGGAGATGAAACCTAACAAGGAATTTCTTGATCGGTTTTATATTCCACCTCTTTTCACGCTGACAGTTATGAAACCAAACTGACTGGCGTAGAAGCTAGGTTATTACGTGAACCTTACTATCGATTACGACGCACCAATTTCTTTATTGTAAGCATCAGTTACTTCACCTTCCTTTCCGGAAATCTTATGGAGCATAGCAGGTAACGTCGAGGGATGGACCAAATGATCTCTTTTTTTAGTTTATAGATTCGTCGAGCAAATACCGAAACTCAGTAAATACTTTGGTAGTAGGAAATAAAAATGCCGCTTGTCTGCGAGTTGAAAATATGTGGTATCCTTCATATGCATGCGTGTAGGTATCCATTAAGTGTATCACATGTGAACATTTCATTGCCCATCGAGTCGGTGGCACTTCGAATTGCTCTCACTTTACGCAATCCGAAAGACTATATCCCCTTCTAGATGGACAGCTTAATGGGTGTTGAAATATTTCTATAATCTTAAATGAAGCGTCTGTTGTTAGACAGTCCCTTGTGGAACTTCTCCATCATGTAAGTACTGCTAGCCTTGAAAGGAGGGCGAAAAGCAAACGTATTTCTGTTGCTATGAAATGGTGTTCTTATCTGTAAGTGAACTAAGATATTGTTTTTAATTTGTCACTGTTGTCACATCCCTCATAGCTAATAGATAGGGATGAAAAGTCTTTGACCACTCTGTCGACACTCAGCTTCATTCATGGAAAGGTTTTGCTCCAGTGGGGGCACAGCGGTCTTCACTAATGTCAGGAAATAAAGTATTTGAGTGGCAAATAAACTTGGTAAAATATTTCGTCGATTGCGCAATTTTCATCACTACGTTGCCGACAAGCGTGTTCTCCCAAATGTCGCGAATCCGTCCAATATTTTGATTACATTAGAGCAGCGTCATCAACTCGATAGACTATATGAATAGAAAATTGTTGAAGCTGCCACTGCAGCAGCACTTAATTAAATCGCTGTTGAGTCGACAAAGTATTCGTTCCAGGCCACTGATAAGCTCTCATAAAAAGTGTTAGACATATGGACGCATCGTCTACACTAGAACACTCATTGTAATAACAATAGCAATCTAATAATTTGTCTCTTCTTCTTTGCAACGCAGCCTCCATCATGGTTGAAGTGCGGATGGTTGAGAGGCGCCATTATCTCCAAGCTACCTGCGGCAATGTCTGGAATGGAAGCCCGACATCTGTGTTCTAGTTGGGGCGTTTTCAAATTTCAGCACGCTACTTGCATTTTGAGTGTATTTTAGAACGTGAACTGAAGGGCTTGCTCAACCTACACACGCTAAAGAAAAGTATATGGCGTACGAAATGTGGTCTCAGTTATATTTATTTCAATATTTTCATCGTTGTGAATTGTTTTTCGTTATAGAACAGACACTATCCTTTGTGATTACAACGCCTTAGCTAAGTGTGATCAACGCTACTTGTCCCTCACTACATGTTCATCGGAGCGCAAAGAGATAACGTTTTCACGTCCTACTGGTATTTAATCTTATCTCTTATTTAATATGGCATGGGGAGAATAACGCGGCTGAGTTGACTGCTCGTGTATAGGCCCTTGAAATGAAGCCTTACTCACCTTTCCTGCTGACGTATAGAGCTCGTCAAGCTCGTCATGTCTTTGTTTTCTTCACACAAGATTTTTTCTGACATGAAACTAATCGTTGTTTGCAATGTGGCATAATAAGATTTGTTCGTGAATTTATTACGCACCAGGCATGCGCAAGAAATCTTGCCTTCCTGGTTAAATAGCGTATTATGTCATGCATCAGTTTATCTAACGCGCCGCTTAAAGTCAATAAACGTTTTGAGGGAAAGTTTCTTTTCGCTACAGCTTTGCACAAGAATGCAAGTTTTGTTACATATAGAAACATACTTGTTCTGTCTGCAACGCTATACATTGAAGCATAGTATTTGAAAAAGACTTTCTTAATCTGTATTTTCGTTGATTAGGGGCGCAGTATGCAGCTCATATATATATATATATATACATATATATATATATATATATATATATATATATATATATATATATATATATATATATATATATATATATATATATATATATATATATATATATATATATATAAAGTTGGTCTTGGAAAAGCGACTTCTTATTGGTTACTTTCCCTTGGCACTCATTTCGTTGTCGTGGTGCATATATTTACGCCTACGAAAAGGGAAAGTGAAACAATTGAATGTTGTTTAGGAATACTTATTTATTCAGGCTCCTAAATAGCAGTAGAAAATTAGCAGAAGCAAGCTCAAATCCAAGGATGCATCTGTGATACTTTGCTGTGTAGTTGTGCTGCCATATACCTCAGGCACTAAAAAAAAAAAAACATATTTGACGCCGCGGACCTTCCGTGTCATACACTATTTACATATGCTGTTGCATAGCGCACTTGTATATACTGAAATGCTCTGCACATATGTTGTACAAAGAAAACTTGAATAAATTGTTCCGTTTGCTATACATTAGGCTTGTTTTTCAAACGAGCCATTCCATATGCAGACTTGTATTTGGACATTTGGCGCTGAAACCAAAAAGTAATTCGACCCAGAAAATCGTGGCAACCTCTGGGAGCTCAGTTTTATTTTTCTTCCTGAATTCAGAAACGGAAGCTAAAATGAAACTATAGCCTGTGACTTAAGGCACGCACTGACTTGGCCCGCGATGCCGTGTTCTGCACAAATCTTCTAACGGCGCGCTTACCTTAACCCGTAGCACTTTGTTTCTTAGTATTTTTGTATTGCTTGTTATTGTTAAACAGCGCAGCATAAGTTGGTTAGTCGCTAATACCTCAAACTTCTACTAACACTTTATAAGTTATTGAGCAAAAAGCAGCTGCGTGGCGTTCTTTTTCTACGTTGATTTGCTTGCGTATTTATTTATTTACATAGCGCTGCTAGCATTCGGGAGAACCGCTTGCTGAGTCGGTGTGCAGGACTGACAAATATGTGACGTGACAAAGAACAACATTTAACATTTCCATACCTTGTATAGTTCTAGCAACTCTACATTTTAAGCTTAAAGAATAAGCTTTAAACAACAGCTAAATGAAGCGAAGTAAGATAATATTGTTATGTTATAGA
This sequence comes from Dermacentor albipictus, assembly GCF_038994185.2. Lineage (NCBI taxonomy): Eukaryota > Metazoa > Arthropoda > Arachnida > Ixodida > Ixodidae > Dermacentor > Dermacentor albipictus. The sequence continues at coordinate 124,597,177 of NC_091823.1, read as the reverse complement.
AAACGCTAGTACAGAAAGGACACCGCACAATCTCTCAGGTTTTCATACACAGAAGTTTGACAATGAGGGTAGCATTCATGCATATGGTACAATTCACGCGGCGATTTCCTTATCAAGCTATCCATAAATACAAGCTAAATTACAAAAGAAATTGCGTGCGTGACTTCGTGGCAGGACTGTGAGAAAATTTGAAGGCTATAACGACAATGAGAACTGTTCTTCAAGCGCAGCTTGCATAGTTGTACAAAAAGACTGTGACGTTATTTTGGCTAAAACCTACTTCATTCACAGAGAGTTAAAAAAACAATTTTTAAGAAAAGTCATTGCTACTGTGCAAGTATTTTAATTTTCTTTCACGCAAAGCTCGGTACGAGGGCGCGTTTGAATTATGCCTCATCAGCATATGGCGGCCGTTGTGGGAAATTGTACCCTCGACATCTTCCTTCACATAATCAACGAGAAGAAGGGAAATAGAGGGTCTCGATTTTTGTTAATCAGAACCGTATAAAAGAAGAAATAAAGCAAAGCAAGGTATAAGGGTAATTAGTGGTCGAACTCGAAATCTATAAAATAATGAGGAAAAGGGTAAACGAAACGAACCGACCAACTCCACATTACGCGTGCGCTCCTCCGCCGATTGTGCTGCAGCGATGGCCATCAATCCGTTCACCAATTCGGGGATTTATGTATAATAAATGTAGCTCTGGGGGCTGTTAGCCAGTGCTACTCAGGGCATAGGGAGCGGATTTCAAACGTAACTTTTTTTTTGCCTGGTGGCGTGACTTCACACTTGAACTTAAGAGAGCAAGCATGAGGCTCATAAACCCTCGTATGCTACCTAATAGAATCAAGGGTGCATATCATGTTCGAGATCCTCGCTATAAATCAACAAGAAGCTTAAGCCGAAAGCCTTAAACGACTCATACGTCCGATGGCCTTGAAGAAAAGGCGTAGTCGGGTCGGTGCAATGATACAAAAGCAATAGTCAGCCATCCCTCATACCCCTCTAACCAAGGAGAAGATGTAATCGCTCATCCCTGTCGTAATGCCGAGGCTACAAGCGCAAAACAAAGTGAAGCGTACACTGCATACATTCATTGTAATCACGCATACAACGCACAGAAACGCGGCGTCTAGTCTAGTGGTACAAAAAAAAAATCACCACGTGACCTATACCAATCCATCGCTCTTACGTAAAATCTATCCGGATACTTACACAAATGCTACCTGCCGCGATTGTGGAGAAATAGCCACGTCAGACCGCATGCTCTGGTGGTGTGCCCGGTCAAGCTCTATCATCGATAACAGCTCGGCCAGATGGGAGGCGGTTCTCCGCAGCCATCTTATGGCTGACCAACTCTGGGCTGTCCAGCAGGCCCACGATGCGGCCGAGAGGCTCGGCATTTCGGTTCCCAAGTTGGCGCGGCCCGCTTCGTGAAGACTCACGATCTGCGGGACTTCACTAAAGTTTCACCATACCATACCGTACAATACCACACCATACCATACCACGTGACCTCTCAATGGCTCATACCCCGTAGGTCTGTGGCTACAAGTGCTCAACAAAGTGAAGCGAACAGTTCATACATTCATTACAATCACCCATACAACACGCTGAACAGTATATGTTTCAATCCCCTGCTGAGAGGATGCAACGTAAAGTCGGAGAGAAATGTCCTTGGCGCGAGTATGACCTCGCTGCACGGGCGCGCGAAGGCGCAGCTAAGCATCGAAAACGAGCCGAAGAACCTGAACTGGGAAAGCAACAACGCGGCGATGCGAGACGGCGCATTACCTGTGCGCAGCAGTCTTTCCCCTTCACGTCTTACAGGAGTGTAACATGCCGCCGAACATTTTCCTTAAGCCTTTATTGCACCTCGTTGCATTTACAACACATTCTGATGAACGGCGTTAAAAACAGAATCAAAATCCGTTTTTAGCTGCCTGTCCACGTTATTGCATCTCGGCAACGGTGGTCTCAAAAACGCGCCGCCTTGTGGTGCCATCTGTGCTCATCCTTCGCATCTTCTACGGAAACAAACGTGGCGGAGCCTGCGCATGCCCGCGAGCAGTGATGCAGGTAGGTTTTGTCAATTGTGAATGTATTTCTCTATAAGACAAAGCGCAAAAAAAATTCTTAACGCTAAGCTACACATCCTCCTGACTATGTAGATTAAAAAAAAAACGTTATCTCTGAATAGTTCCTTCCTGGCGACGGAATGTTGCTACGTTGCGCAAACGCAACACCGTACACATGATGTTATTTTTATTCTGAGAAGTGAAATAGCTCCTAAACGCGTTTATGGCAGAGCGATTCCTTCTGATAATGAAGGCGACGGCCTTTCCGGGAGTGAAGACAACCACGAGTACGTGTCGATTGAGTTTGTATGCAAAATGTTTTCTGGTCGAGTTTCCTTTTTTTTTCAAAAGTATGCGGCGTAACCGCCCGCTGCCGTGTCGCGCCGTCACGGGCGCAGCCTCACGTCTGTGCTTCTATGTTCTAAATTTTGACGATAACACGAAAACACTGCACTGTTTCCTCGCTGTACGGGAATCTGCATGACGTACTGCACAAAGTGTGGGGACCATCTGTGCTGCATAAGCAAGTATAATTGCTTCTTTTTGTTCCGAACTAAAACATAAGTACACCAATGATTGTCACGTGCAAATAAACATTTGAGTATCTATCGCACTAAATCTAACTTTCACCTTTAACTTCGTTATTTGCATGTTGTTGCAAATGGGCAACATACGCTTTTCCTGCAAATTTAAACCGCAGAAATCCGCTAAAGTAAGTTTCCACGGGAGTACAGCTACTGTAATGCTTCCCTGCAACTCCACAAATATTATTATGAGCAAACAAGATGTATTGCAGTAAAGGGTTAATCATGATCATGTAAGACCATATAAAGCCAACAGGAAACAAAGCTAAAGAGTACACAGGGTATTTAGCTGTGGTAGAAATTGAAATGTAGTAGATAATGAGAAAAAAATGGCGGTGGCTTAGCTCAGCTTCCACAGGATATACGTAGGGAAATCTATGGTTAGCCTTGGTTAATCTTGATTGCAAGTCCAAGTAAGACTGGTTGGCTAGCTATGTTGCGGTGTTTAGCCAGTCGTTCGGTGCGCTGTTCGTCTGCTTCCTGGACGATTTGTTTCCTCTTCATCTCGTTCCGATGTCGATTCCAGGCCTCCTCCTGCTTATCAGAATAGTCGCCGTCCATACTGCTGCCTCAACTGTGGTTGCGGCGCACGCGAGCTCTCCTTTTCAATCCTCGGGCATGTTATCAGACATGCGACGCAGCCGGTGAGCGAGCGGAGGCGAGTGCAACGACGAGGAACGCGGTGTGACGTCATACCTAACAGCGGCGAGGGAAAGGCGCGGCGCAGCGCAGCGACGGTACACCTGTGGCTCGGTTCTACTAGTGGCGCATGCGCAGTAGTGACTAGGGAGAGAGAGAGAGAAATATCCGCAGCGAGGCTCGCGTTGTGACGTCATGGGTCTCCTCGGAGCACCGCTACGGCGAAATCGCAAGTAAAGCTTTCGCTTTAAAAGAGAAAACGAGAGTTTTCGACGAGATAGACGTCAGCGAGGAATGACACTGCGAACAGGTGGTTGAGGTTAACAGGAGGCAGTCGTACGCCCTATGGTCAGGCGCTGGTACCCAATGAGGTTGAGAACGTAGAGGAACACACCTCTTTCTTCCAGTCTGTTTACACTTCACGGTAGTTGCAGAGCTTGCCCAGTCACTCGGTCTACGCCGGGAAAACAAAAAAAAAGGAAGTTTCTCATACCTAGGCCGATTATGTGATTTACCGGACACCCTCCAAGACAAGGTGTTGGTGTACCCACATCGCGAGACAAACACTCAAGATAAACTTCTGAATCGCTAAAAGCTATCGAAGAAACGTGGGAGGCAATGGTAACGGCGCCACGCCTTGAGTATCAGCGAAGTTTGATGGATCGGGCACTGGCTGTGGCTTTAGCCAACGGCTTTCTGGACTGAGAGAGCCGCCCACCTAGGGTGGAGAAAGGACACTTTCCCGCTGTTTCGCACAATAAGCGTTTATTCCTCCTCCTGCTCCGCATCATCCAGCTATGGCCTGTAGTGGCGCGTGCTAACACTCTGAGGGCTAGATCAAGTGAACATTAACAACCAAGTTAGGGGCCGAATTGATGGCTATCGTCGTAGCACAATTGGCTTTGGGACGCACGTGTAATTCGATGGTCTCGGGGGATGTTTTCTTCCGGTGGTGAGTTCTCTTCTCATCCACTTTCATTATCTTGTTTTAACACGATAGCGTTAACGAGCCCGTGTAGGAGAAAATCTGGCGTCGGACGTCGCATAGACAAAAGGATTTTCAAACCACATATACCCAGGCTTTCCACATGATGCAAAGTATTGGTTGAACTAATTGAATTTCTCAACCTAAAATACGTAAAAAAATTGTAAACTACGACTTGTACACAACCTACAGACGTGATCGCTCTCGGATTGTAATTTGACTATACGAGAAAACACGATTTTGTTAGGCAAAAACTCAAAGAAACTTCTTCGCACACACAAACCGGCCGCGGCGTTCACAGATCGGCCGCGGCGTCCGCCATTTTGCGCGCGCCGGTGCGATGGGTGCTTTGGGGGCCACGGAGTGGCGCGCCCGGTTTGTTGCATGAACTCCAGCTGGCGCTCACCTCCGCCGCATCGCGGCCCAAGCAAGAGGCCGTGGCACACCACAAAGCTCGCCTCCGTGCATAGCGTTCACGGCAAGCGTTTCCAGGTAAACATTAAGGGTTACATACGCTCCAGTTGCGGGGAAGCGTGAAAAGCAGTCCGGTATCTTTGAATGCTATCGCGTTCCACTCTTAAAGGTGAAGCCTTAAGCGTCGTCGAAATTTGTCTTAATTATTTCCTACATTCAATTTCTGTCATCCATATATGCTTGCCTCAGCTTTGATGGTGTGTGTACCAGTGCGAAGTGCGAGCTCCTCTCTTCCTTCTTTTCTTTCAGCCACCTTCTCGTTTTCCCCATTGAAGGGTAGCCTACCGTATTCAGCCTGGTAGGCTGCCCAGGCCTTCCCTTTCTCTTATGACTTCTCTCTTTCTCTCTCTCTCTCTCTTTCTTGTCGGTTGGCTTTATATGGTCGTTCTTCACATAATGTATTTAAGAAAAGCAAATCACTGCTGCAACAGCTCTCGATTTCGACGTTCACTGATTCCTTTCGGTCGTTTCGGTGTTTCGTGTTTTAAGATCGCTACTGAATTTTTCAAATATCTTAGGACTACACAGATAGCGTAATAACCAGGCATATGACACTAGGCATGTTGAAATCACGTAACTTTGTCATCAAGTGCAGGAGAACGGTAATTAGGGCGTGTTGATATTCGCTCGTTATTTCTGCGGCGGAATGGGCGAAGGCTCAAGCAGACACAGAAACAATAGGCATTATGGAAACAAGAGCATACTGTGAAATTGTGTGAGTTTATTTTTATAGTTATTACATTTTTAAAGTGGCTGCAACCACAAGTAGTCTTTAACCATATTGCCGTACTTAATTTAAAACAGCGACTACGTCTGCCACTAAAAAGAGGCAAAAGGAGGGCTGTGTAAGATGCATAGATTTTAACAAGCATAGACTGTAGTAGTGCCTGGCAGACAATGTTTTCTCAAAATTTTTGAAGCTTTCAGCGCCCCGCAGGAACATACTGAGGTTATGCACAAATGCTGCTAGGCATAAACACGGATGTTAGGGCCTGGAAGGTTCAGATTTGTCTTGAGCGTCATTGTTTTCTTCAGTCATGCAAGATTTGAGCCATCCATTGAAAAATCTGTCCTTGCGTCTCAGGGATACTGTCTTCATAAGCACGAACACAATCGCGTAGGTAACAACCTGTATTGCAAGCTGTCTGCTGACGTAATGAAGATATACTGTATCGTTTCACAGCCGTGGATATTGTCATACATAAACTGCAACGTCTCACTTCTCTTTTTCGGTCTCTCGCATCAACTTACTTTCGTTCTTTTTGCAGCGTCTAAAGGTTGGCTTATGGTAGGAAAAGCCACGTGTACAAAACACGGACGCCAATACGTGCTTTACAAGCCTGTCTTTTAATACAGTAAAAGCTCGTTAATACGAACGGCAAGGGGAAGCCGCTTCAGTTCGAATTAACGAAAGTTCGAACTAACGAAAGTGAAGGAGGGCAACAGTACACTGCGATTTGGAAGCAGTAGGGCATGTCAGAAATTTGGCGTGTCAGAAAGTGATGGCAGATGCCGCGGGCACACGCCCTCTTCAAGTCGAAGCTCTGGGTCCGACTGTGCCACACCACCGATGTCCACCGAAACGAACGTTAGCCGAGGCTTAACACCATCACAATGAATCGCGACGGCCGATACCTCCTAAGCTGAAAACAGAGGTGCACAACCGATGAAGACTGCCGAGACAAAGACGCTGAACATGTGAAGGTGGCGAAGGCCCTCATTCGTTGGTTCTTGTTTGCAAGCGCAGCTGCGACGTACTTGATTCGCTGTGTTTTGGAGCTTGCCGTGCCATCTCCACACAACATTAGCAGCTGTGCAAGATTTGCAAAGCCTCCGAGATTCGCAACGGGCAAGAAGTCTCGGAGGTTACGTAGAACGGAGAGGCGGCAGCCGCCGCTGCCTTCTGGCTGACCCCGCGTCGGTTAGATTTTTTTTTCCGATTTTGCCTTCTCTCGCCGTTCTCTCCGTTTCGGAGGCAATACAGCCTTGTGTGTAGGCAGTAGGCGCGCTTCTCTGGCCGTGTGTCAGGCGAGCGTAGTTCGAATTATCCGTGAGGGAACCTTCTCGCGTTCGAATTAACGGACTTTTTATACATAGACTTCTGTGGAGCTTGGCCGGGCCAAATCGTACAGTTCGAATTATCCATAAATTCGAATTATTGAAGTTCGAATTAACGAGCTTTCACTGTATTGTGAATTCGAACCAAGTTTCTGAGCCTTCTGTTAGTCGCTAAGCGTGCCTATTCCTAAACTTTTTTGTGTACTGTGCCAAAAAATACATCTCCTAAGAATACCAGCAGCAAAAGACAAGCTGAGATTGGCGTTTAGAAAAACGGCACCTTATATCTAACTTACCGCACCTTTATGATTTTCGGGATCCTCCAAAATGCTGTAATGTTTCGGATAAAAACCCGCACAGTGTGTGCTGTTCACAACACACTATTGCTACCCGATGGTCCCTGGAAACAAGGTGAAAGCCGGCAACTTCCATTCTTATTCCTGCGTAATTTCTATGCGAGAAAGATAGCGTCCGCGTGCCCTTGTTCAGGCTTTCTTTCTGAACCATGAGCAACAAAACCGGTGTGAATACTTCGTCTGCCGCTGCTGCTGAACGAGGCTCAGAGGCTCAGCGCTGGCACCCAGAGCACTAGTCCTTCAGAATCAAGTACTTTGCCACGACATATCGCGAATTTAAAACACCTGAACAGCTGCGCTCGAAATTCGCGTTAGGGAGTATCCTAATTACCGGTGAACGTTTCTAGCCTTTATTACCAGACCTCTCTACTGTTTCCTCCTGTTTAATGCCATGTTTGTGTTTGTAAATGTCAAACACGTAAATTGGTGTCACGAAAGTAAGCGAGCAGTTCAAATAAGAGCTGCATACGGTGAACCAACCACTCGGCGTCCTTGAAACGCCTGGTGTCATCTAAAAACTGAAAGCGGCATCGGTTTCATACTTGGTGAAAATATGGACAAGACGTTATGAATTATCTTCGTGTAAAGTTAATCTGTGCACATGCGTCAATTACGACGGTACACAAATATAATACAAGCGTTCGACTGGTTTCACGTGAGTTCAGGACGCGTTCAGCTTCTTTATGTGGTACCAGATGAAGTAACCTTCGGTTGCAAAGCAGATTCCTTTGCCAAACCACAGGAAAGCGATGACGTAAGGGGCGCACGGAGCAGTCCAGATGCCTCGCTCGTACACAAATATCGCTAGCGGCAGGAAATGCGTTCCCGTCACCAGCACGGCGCCCCATGGATTCTTGAACCCGTTGGCGAAGATGGTGCGAATCCAGTGCGGGTGGTGTCGGGCGTCTTTCTTCCAGTCTGTTCCCGCTTCGCGGTAGTTGCACAGCAAGCCCAGCCACTCGATCGAAGAGATGAAACCACCGAACCGGGGCCACACGAGGCTCCAGAGCATGGCCCGAGCTCCTAGGTCGATGCTGACGTCCAGCAGAGTGCCGAACGCCGAAGCCTGGCCCAGGAGGCGAGCTGCCCAGCCGTCGACGCCGTCTAGCATCACAGACACGAAGAACAGCAGTGCGAACAAGCGCTCGTCGGTGACCAGGAGCCAGGCGTACGCCACGATGGCCATGCGCAGATACCCGATCAGGTTGGGAACGTACAGGAACACGCTCGCCATCCTGAAGTCTTGCTTTGAAATTGGTTCTGTAGGAATGGAAGCTGAGAGAAAGAGGAAGGCGATTAAGTGGCCATATCGCCTGTAATGCACCTGTAACCTAGCATTCCATTCTATGTCCACGCGCAAACACGTTGGGCAAGACCAAAAGAAAGAATGAGAAAGGAAGGTAAATGCACTTTGGTAAATACTTGTTAGAAATATAGGTTTATTTCTGAAAACCATAAGCTTGCACTCTGCGCTCATGTGTAAGGGTCTGACGGCGCGTTGCCGCACTTCCAAAAAAGGTGCATTACGCAGAGTTTTCTCAAAATAAAATGTTCTCATGAGCTTGAAATAGAATGCCGTGTCAGACTTCATATAAGCTATAGCCTTTTCTTCTGCCGGATTTTTCGTTTCAGTTACGCTTCCTATACTGAAAAACAAAGCTTTTTTGAAATGTTTATGGTCATTAGCATTTATCGTAATATTTTTTTTATGTATAACCTAACCCAACCAATATTTAGGGATGTAAAGACACAGATTTACTACTGCGGATCCAGGTTGGGCATGGTCATGCGGTCTCGGGCTGGGTCTGGGCTTGGATGCTTAGTATCTGGCTTTAACTGGTGGGCTCGGGTTGGATCCCGGCCGGAATATTATGTCCGAGCAGTGTTTTAGCTAAAATTCAAGCGCCATCGGAGAAGCATGTAGTCTAGAGAGCATACCAAGCATATCCTGCGTTCCGACCGGTAATAATTCCCCATTCGCGGTTAGCACCATCTGCTTGTTCTGAGGCATTTTGATGGTAACGATATGCTTCTGTGTGCAACAAAAATGACCATCACTGAAGAGCGCCCAGAAATTCTTTGTTTCTTCAGTGCACCGCGTTGCGGCTGCGCGTAGTCTTGCAGGGCTGTGACAACATTGCAGAAGAATTACCGTTCTTGAGAGGTCGCGGAGAGTAATACGAAAACAAATCTTTGTGTAGTCAATAAAATGACTACCTTCTGGTAAACCTGTGCCGGATGAAAGCAATGTGTCAGTTTATGTGTCCTTCACCACTGCGTAAGCTAGAACATCTGTAGCAACACTGGACAAGCACGCAGACGAAGAAAAACACAACGAATTTTTTTTACCTTGCAGAACGACACCGCCATTGCCATCAAAGCTGTTTCTTTCGAGCAGTTACATTAGAAGAAAAGCCGGCACCCACCTAAAGCACCCATCGAGTGTAATTCAAGATTTATAATGCATAGCCCACAGTGCACTCGCGTTTAATTGAATCATGTTTACAAATGCCACCCTTAATCGTCGGCCTTCAAAAAGGAAATTCTGTCAATAAAATGTGACGTCACTTGTTTTTACTGGATATGGAGTACGTTCTGCTTTTTTTATTTATTTTATTTTTTCTCGCAAGAAATGTCCTGTCCTCTTATGGGGGGCGCTAACCCAGATAAAGCACTGATTCACCGCCATTTTCAGAACTCATGGTCTTCTATGAAAGCTGCACGCCGACATAATATCTGCTCTGGAAGAAGTCGATCACCTCCTGGCAGCATGGTAAAGCATTTCAATTCCACTGCACATTCTCTTATATTAAACCTATTTGAAAGATTATTGCGGTAAAACTTTTTCTAGATGGCTTCCTACAACGTCCAGTGTAAAACCGAAAATTATTGATGGGTAAGGGGCCCCACATAGCCCATAAGGTTAACCCCTATTACCTCGAAAAGTAAACGTTATGGTACGTTAAGGTCTTTCTGAGCGTAGGGCAAACATGCTACACGATGCCTAAAATACACTTCTGATGCTCTGGAACGCTTGTATATGTAAATTTCTAGAAAGTCTGTAAAAGACCTGCACGCTTAAAAGTTTTATCGCCAATTACCCACAACATGCCTTCTTTACCACCCAAGTAAATAGAATGTGCATCGGTCAGTTCTCAGAGGAGACCGAAGAAAACGACAACGTCCCTCGTATAGGGAGAAAATCAATATTAAGCATTTATTTTCAAAAGCCTCATGATTAGGCTACAGACCTCTAACTTTCAGTGCATGTTATTGACAACGTGGCTCTTATATTCTTTCAAAATAAAAAAAATGGATGTTATTTCTATTTCTTCTTTTCAGTGCAGCGGGTGAAAATTGTGAGCGTTTCATACATAACGCCTCGAATCAAACCAGAAAACGACGGTTTAGAGATTTTCATTTAGACTCCGTTTATACCACCAACTTCAAAAATTACGTGCCTGTCAACGCTAGCATGCCACTCAATTCGTTTACCTATAAACTTAGTGGGTTGATAATGTAGTTCTTTCAGAGCCCCACCAAGGCATGCATGTAACGCATTCAAGTGCTCCTTGTCACACTAATAGCTCCGCTCTAAATTTAGAGCACAGGAAACTAAGAACAAATAATTAAGGCGGGGCGACAGTATAGATTGAATGGGTGAACGTTACGAAAAGGCTGCGTATTGAAGAAGGCCAGTGTAGAAAAAACGCGAAAGAACCATCAATGTTTCCACGCACGTGAACTACCTCCTCAAAAGTGCTGGCTCAAGAAATCGCGCCTATCCGAGAGTCAAAACGCTGGTAGCTGCCGGATTTAGCACTGCATTTTTTTCCATCTCCCCAAGGTTTATCATTTAATTGGTGAATTAAAGTGCGCGACGTTTCCTTCGAAACAGTCATGACAGACTTTGCGACCTCCATTAGACCGCAAGTTCTTCAGTGATCAAGTAAGCCGGCTACAGAGAACATTTACCTCGAGCTTCCAGCGCGAAGACAACGTTGAGGTTCCTTCAAAATCGTAACAGGCGAGGCAAAAGAGAACCAAATCCAGAGCTCCAAAGCCAGCAATCCTCTTGGCGGTTCATTCGTTAGGTGGGGGTGACCTTGTTTGGATGTGCCGGCTGTGAAGAAGAGGCGGGCGAGGAGGTCATCAGACATCAGGGTGCAGTGGCGGCGGACCTCCTACGGGGAAAAATAAGGCGACGATAATAATTGAAGTACCACGCGGCGATACTCAAACACGAGTGAGGGTCGCTGCAGGAAAGCGCCGTGGACAAGATAGATGAGAGGCAGAGCATGTATGCTCACAGGATGATTGAAAGCGAGACTGTCGGAACGCAGCCACCTGGCAAATCACCAGAAACGAATGGTTCATTTCCATGTGGAGAAAATGGGGCACAAGAATTTTGCTTTGCCTTCCTATCAGCCATTCTCCCAACGCTTCAACTTTCGCTTAACTCGCGCTGTTCCAGAATTTACATCGCAGCTCCAACGTTACAGGATTCGCATGAACAAAGAGCCGAGAGTAAGTATAACTGGTCGCTCGATACAAGTTGTTCTGTTCGTGTTACCAGATATGCACTTAACCTCTGCCGTTACAAGTACTTTTAAACCAAAAGTTACCTAAATTTCTCACACACTAGCGCCTTTTTTCTCATCATGTTAGTGAGAAGGCTTCAGATACAAGTGAACAGTGATAATAATTCCCTGTCGTGTGTTTTGACTGATAATGTAGCCGCAGTACAATTCTAGAACTCAAGGCGCACATTTTGCGCCAACAGTAGTAAGATAGTCAGAGCCCAACCCATGAGCGGTTTCTTCAGCTCTTGAACGCCGTTGCGCTTAAACTACGACCAAGTTAAGTTTCATTTTGCCTAAGCGAAGGTACAACATTGCAAATGTTCCTGCAAGTCACTGGATGAATGCATTTCGCACTGAACCTCTGACGACCTAGTGTACACTTTACGATAGCCTTAAATTTCTCCATATTTGCGACAAACTGCGCTTGCATTCCAAGCTCGGTAGCTGACTTCAGTGGGTACATAATGGTTTCACTGAAGAAGCACCATTTCGCCCCATCACAGATGCCATGCAAGTTACCACTGTAGAATGAAAAACTTCCTCTCGGTTTGAGAAGTTAGTTGCCTATAACAACTGCTTGAAATAATCACAAGCGGCTGAAAGCGGAAAGGAAAAGCCGTAATAAAAGTCACCTGTAAATATACCAGCTACAGAAGCACTGAACGTCGGGAGAAAAAATGAACTGTGGGGGTTAAAGCGACGCCTCTTACATAGTGCGAGGACGGGGCAGTTCCATCCACAACCTCATGCTACTGGTCCGACTGCCATAGAATCTAATAGGTATGCTCCCGAGTAAGCCGTGGTGATTTTGACGTCACCGCTCTCGTCACGCCCACCCTTGCAATGGAAATTTCGGGCCAGTAGCATCACGTCATGGATCGGAGTGAACAGGCTTTGTGCTATCTAGGTGGGGTTGGTAAAAGCCGCAATTGCACAGTGTAGGATACGACAGGTACCATAGCGTAGTGTTCTCGGGGTTCCTTCATGCCCAGACCAAACCCACTGCAGGAGCATTCTTGCGTTTCGACGAATCGAAACGCGGCCAGGAATCGAACCCACGTCCTTCTGCTCAGTAGCGCTAAGCCATATCCACCGTCTTGTGTTGATTATCAAGTGTGATATTGCATAGTTCTGCATTCAGGGATGGCGGTTGTTTAACGAACACTGTTTGTAGGAGGCAATGTTACGTGTTCGCAGAAGTCTGCCTGCTGCAAATGCCGAATTAGATGTCCCGTGTGCTAACCGCTATGAATGCACCCGCTTTCACGTCTAGCGTGATCAATACGTTGGTGTTCCGGCAAGTTACATTTGACGCAATTTGCAATTACGCGAGACCTTGAGTGCTCACAGTGAGATCGCTCAACTTGCATGCATTCCAGGTAAAACCATGCGCTTCACGTTGACAATGCTGGCAATATTTGCGGGCTTCAGTGAGATCTGCACAAGGCGTTCCTACCTCGCGCGGGCTCTGCGTCCTGTTCCACGTGCACCCCTGAATCCTCTGCAGAGGGCCCGACTGAGCCTGAGGCGAGCGTACAACGGTTACGGCTCGGGCCCAAACTACGTTCCTGGCACCGCTTACGGCGTCGGTGTACAAGGAGTCTACCCCTCGGGTGGTGGCGGCGGCTATGGCTACGTCGATGGCTTGGGCTACAACCGCTTCGGCTATCCCGGTGGACCTAACAACAATGTGTTGCAGTTCGCGAACGTGGCGCCCTACGGTCCTGCTAGCAAGTTCGACTTCACCCAGAGGTCCATAGCAGGTTTCTTCAACCTAGACGACCCGTGAGTTCGTACAGCTTTGCAGGATCAGGGTCCGGTTTTTACGATTGGCATTCTTTTTCGCCACACCAGCTGTTAGGGGAAAAGTAGGTATAAACTATATATGACAATGCTATCACTAGATTGAGGTATTGGAGCGCTAGGTACATTGAAAGTACCTGCAATGTTGCCTTAGCATACCGTGGCGGCTTAGCAGCTATGGTGCTGTGCTGCTAAGCGCGAGGTCGCTGGATCGAATCCCTGCCGCGGCGGCCGCGTTTCGATTGACGCGAAGTGCAAGAACGCCCGTGCCCGTAGATGGCCCGAAAGTTAAAGATCCCTTTCGTCAAAATTATTCCGGAGCCCCCGCTACGGCGTGCCTTATAATCAAATAGTAGTTTTGGCACGTAAAACCCCAGAATTCAGGTTTATTCAAATGACGCCTTACAAGAATATCAACCAGTTCGGTGAAGTATCATCCGCTTCGCTGAACACAAACAAAATGCGAAATGAGGTTATTCGTGTACTTGAATCGCTAATAAACAAATGCAAACTCTCCGTTTCATCAGACCGATACTTCAGACAAAAATATTTTGAAACAGCTATGAAACTTGGTAACTCTTCTACAAATAAATTACTAAGCAGATAAATCCATTAAAAATAAAAACAACAGAAAGTACATCTTTCGTGCCCGAGAACAGGATGCTGAAATACTATATTATTAAATCATGTTTTGTTATTTTTGTCCTGAAACTTAACTTTTGTTTAGTTGAAAGGATTGTGAATTTTCGCCAATATTTTCCTTCTCAGGGAGGTAATTGTTAGTGAGTGGAAATGGGTTGAAATATTTTTCAAAATTCCAGAGGCTGTAATATGTGAACGCCTGCGGGGCATTTTTCAGCAATGAAATTCAGACGAAGAAGGACAGTCTTTAGTTCGGTGACAACATGGGTAAATGCCTCGCGTCTTATAGCCTTCAGTTCTAAAAACATCACGCTGGTTACAGAGCTTTTTGCTAAATGGCATACAGACAGTCTTTATTTTCTTCGTAATTCATGAACTAAATATACGCACATCCGGACGGTCAGGGATACTACATAGCAGCCTGAAAAAGAAAAAATGGCTGTGGCTTAGGTAAGGTTAAGCCCAGGATGCGAAGCATACTAGCCTTTATTTTAGTTGTTGAACCACTGTTTAGCCTGGTGAACTGCTGTTGCTTGGCTATATTTGGTTCGGCTAGACGAAGAAACAACTCATGCATTACTTCTTCGCCTTCAAGAGTGGAACGCGACAGCGTTCCCGTCGACCCGCCAAGGGGTGTAAGACAATGGGCTACAGGGCAGCGACTACGCGCCCGGGGGGGCGCTGCAAGCGCTTGATTTCGTCGGACGTGTGTTCCTGCAGCTCCGGCTTTTGAAGTGCTTTTCCCTTTGGAACTGCGAAATTCCGACACCTCTGGCCGCTCCTCGCAGCCAGTCCACCTGTGGCACCGAACCGAGCCATCGACGGCCCCCGGGATGCTCCCGGGGGCAAGACAGCGTCGCCTAAAGTGAGTCAGAGCGCTTTAGGCTTAGCCGCCTCATCGCGTGAACAGCGATCCCGCCAAGGCGCAATAACGCCGCGCAAGAAAGAGCAGCTGCGGCAGCAGTTAGCTGTGGAGATCATGGCGACTACTCCTGCTGCTGAGTCGGTTACCGCCACCAACGAAGAGTCGATGGAAGACGAGGTAGGGGACCCGCGAACACAGGCGTCTCTGTGCGACGCTGCATCACCGGGCGCGTCTCCAGTGCTTGCCTCGTCAGTTGCTACTGTCCAGAAGCGTCCGTGTCTGTTGAATCCAGATGCTCTCCCGGAACGCCTGTCTAACAGCCCCCCTGCATCGTACAAAGTTGCCATCCGTCCAAAGGAAGGCTACAACATAGAAGACATCCCTACGACGACCCTTCAGAAAACGCTCGCTTCTTGCGTCACCGCGACGGGCTTCTCAGGCTACACATATCACCGGGCCTCCAACACGGTGTCGGTGTGGGTGCCGTCCTTAGAGAAAGTGTGTGCCCTGTGCACATTGACAGCAATCACCCTTCCCAGTGGACGCGTCTTGCCCGTTCAAGCATACCTGCTCTCTGGCACGGACATCTCTCGTTACGTGGTAACAGGGGTCGATCCCGACGAACCGCCGGAAACTCTACGTGATACTTTGACTTGTGACACTCATCATGTGCTGCTAGCCCGCTACCTAGGACGTGGTCGCACATGCCTGGTAACAGTTTCAGGACCCGCTACCCCGCCCAAACGGTTTATCTACAATGGGTGCGTCCTTCGACCTCGTCCATACCGCCCAAGCGTAGTATACTGTTACCAGTGCCTAC
The DNA here is from genome assembly GCF_038994185.2 of Dermacentor albipictus. Classification (NCBI taxonomy): domain Eukaryota; kingdom Metazoa; phylum Arthropoda; class Arachnida; order Ixodida; family Ixodidae; genus Dermacentor; species Dermacentor albipictus. The sequence goes on along the minus strand of NC_091823.1, from coordinate 124,581,289 downwards.
AACAAGGCCACATGCGTGCATCGTGCCCTAACCCGGCTCCGGTGCAGACAAATGAGCCAAACACCTCCCAAGCATTCCGATGTGGTCTATGCAAATCCAATGACCACTCAATAACGGATCGCGCTTGCCCAACGAAACGTAAGGCTCAGAAAAGTAAACGCGGCGTTCGCACTTTTCGCCCTACTCCACATACCCAGGACCTGTTGGTGTCTCCCAACCGCTTCGCTCCGCTAACAGAAGAGGATGAAGCCATCGAGGAAGACGACCCTTCATCATCTAAGGGGGTATCTACTCCTCAGGCAACTTACAGCGATGTTACTAGCCGGACTCGCCACAGGCATCGTGCGTATACAACGGCCCAGGAGGAACTTCAAAAGGAATTGGGTGACATCGATCGCAACATCGAAAAATTGCAAACGGAACTATCCAAACTCAACTCTCGCCGCAACCGCCTTGTCACTGCGAACACTTCGTCGACAACAAATAGGTCATCGGTGGCACAAACGCCTCATAAATGTCATTCACCAGTGCCGGCGACAGGTATTGCGTCTGTGCGTGAACCTGCGCCTGAACTCGCCTCCGACCCGGCATCGCTTCTGCGTTATGTTGTACAACAGTTACAGGCCCTAACTGCCACTCTTGCGGAGCACTTATTATGATGGCTGCCACAATGGCCTCCAACCCGCCTTCATATGTAATTCAATGGAACTGTCGGGGTCTCGCTAACAAGGTTGGCGAGCTCCGAGAACGCATTCGCTTGGGCTCACTTCGAGCTTGGGCGTTCCTCCTGCAGGAGCAGAACTCTCTTCCTCGAATCTCGGGGTTTACTAGCTACGCAACACCTTCCATCCCAGATCGCCGTGCGTGCCTGTCGGGTGATAAACCAGGCAAAGCAGCTATATATGTTCGTACCTCCCTCGTTCAGACGGCTATACCTATGGTGACATGGTGCACTGCGTGGCAAGAGGTCGTGGCTGTAAAGGTGCAACTCTCTCAGTGTGCTGTTGTGCTTGTGTCGTGTTATGTGCGTCCTCACTCGGGACAGGCGCCCCGTATTCGTCTAGGGTGGATCACCTGGCTTCGTCGGCATCATCCTGGCTGTCCTATTCTCATCGTCGGTGATTTCAATGCTCCTCACCGTGAGTGGGGGTACTGTGTGTCTAGTGAACGTGGACGTCTCCTCCTAGATACTCTCACCCAGAACAACTTTAATCTGATTAATGACGTATCCATGCCTACACGACGTTGCACCCACCCACGAATGCCAGCGTATTCACCGGACCTGGCCTGGTGGTTGGGCCATCAGACAGTTACCTGGCATCGGGAACCGGACTGCTGGGGGAGTGATCACCATCCCATTCGGCTCGGCTTAGCCCCTCAGAAAACTGACCGCCTCCGTCGCCAATGTAGGGTGATCGAATGGGACAAGTTTCGTGCTTCGTTATCAAGGGACGCTCTTGCCCCTCTATGCGACCCCATCCCAATGTTACAATCGGCGGTCAAAACAGCCACTTTAACGTCATGGGTCGAGGAATCTCGTCCGGCGCCAGATCTTCGACTCCTGCAGCTTTGGGCACAGCGTCGCCAAGCAGAGGTTCATGCCAGCCGACACCCAGATTCCGTGGAGGCTCAACTCCGCCACCGTCAGCTGACAGCTGCAGCTAGACGCCACGAACGCCGCCTCTCACGTCAACGCTGGTTGGCCTGGTGTTCTTCGCTAGGTCCAACCACGAGCGCCGCCTCAATTTGGAGAACGTTCCGAGCAATGGAAGTTGGTGGACGCTCTCCTGACCCGGGTTCCAGCGCGTGCCTCGCGTCTGGCAAAACCGCAGACGCCTTTGCATTTGACATAGCGCAGGCATTATTTCCCGGTTATGATACGCGGCCACCTGTGGTCTCCGCCCCATTTACGCTTCCGCCGAGTGCAGGGGCACTCCCATCAGCTCACGCTATCGCTGGGATGCAGTCTCCGTTCACGGTGGCTGAATTTCTCGCTGCAATAGACCAAGCCAAATTGAAGACTGCCCCGGGTCCTGGCGGCGTGACCTATGAAGCGTTTAAAAACCTAGAAGGAGCCACTTTGGAAGATGTTCTTAATTCTTTAAACGCTGCATGGCTGTCAGGAGAAGTACCGGAGCACTGGCTGCAAGCAGCTATAATCGCCATCCCAAAGCCCGGCAAACCTCATGACAACATATCAAATATTCGACCAATTTCTCTTATGTGTACATTATGGAAATTGTTGGAACGCATGGTGGCTAACCGTCTCCAGTGGTGGCTAGACGTACATCACTGGTACCACCCGTCGCAAGTTGGCTTCCGCCCCCACCTTGGTGCAGAAGACGGCCTAGGTCACTTGTCCTCTATGGTTTTGATTGGTGGCCGATCGACCCGAGTGAGGTCCGTGCTCGGCATGGATGTGCACAAAGCCTACGACCACGTCAGCCACGCTGCCCTCGTTGAAGTGCTACGCTGGATTCACTTACCCGCCCACACATGCAAGTTTATTCACACCTTTCTTACATCTCGTGAATTCGCCATACGCATCAACAAGGAGAATGTGGGATCCTTTCGCCCACACCGCGGTGTACCGCAAGGGTCAGTGCTGGCCCCCATACTTTTCAACATTAGCCTCCTACCCTTGGCATGGCGATTGGGCGACATTGCTGACCTGCACGCACTCATTTATGCGGATGACATCACAGTCTGGACTGTCCACCCGTCTCTCCAAATTCAAGCCACAAGGTTGCAGCTCGCTCTTACGATTACTGATCAATGGTGTTCTTTTCTGGGACTTACGTTGTCGCCTGAAAAGACTGCTCTGCTTCCGGTCGCGAATGCGCGCGGCCGCCGTGCATTCAACACCACCCCTATCGTCCTTCTCTTGCACGGAAACAGAATTCCAATCGTCAACTCACTCCGAGTCCTCGGCCTGGACTTGTACGATTCCGGCTCCGCCGGCCCCTGGATTCGCACAGCACGTCAGAAGACATCCCAAATGCTGCACCTCATCCGTAGGATTTCTCAAAAGTCAGGTGGTGCCACAACCACCATTGCCCGCCTCCTCATACGTACTGTGCTACAGCCAAGATTGATATACCAAGCCCAGTTTCACCACATGACACGAGCAGAGTGGGACCGCTTGGAATCTATCAATCGAGCAGCAATGCGGGTTATTACGGGCCTCCCACAAATTACACCCATTCACGCACTCCAGGCCGAAGCGCAATTAAATACGCTAGACGAACTGGTCCACCAGCGTCGCCAAGCTCGTTCCGCAAAGTGCCACAATATCCCTGAAGCTGCAGCTCTTGAGAGGTATATGGTAGACGGTTCAGTGATGCCCTGCGATTCCTGCTCGCCACGACCACCATGGCTTTATCAGCAAGTTACGGACAATCGGCCTCTGACTCGCATACACACACGATCCAATGGCCACCTTAGAGAGCCAAGTATAATAGCAAATGGCCCATCAGCTACGAGTGCAAGCTCTTCGTGCAGACATGTAGCGTATGTCGACGCTAGTGTGAGTGATGATCACGTCACCACGGCTATCGCTTGTCCTGAAATATTGTCAGACATCGCAACCTGCTCGTATGCTTGCTCCCCTGCCTGGCCGTCGACACAGGCGGAGCTCTTGGCAATCCGAGACGCAGTATCCATCCTCTGTCCACTGCTTCCGCCGTCTAGGAGACACATTGATATCTTCACCGATTCCTCAGCTGCCATCCGCTGTCTGCGGCGTGTTCTGAATTCCGGCGTTTTGGCACAGGAGATTCAGGACACAGTGGAGAAATTATCCGTTACACTACGAGTACAATGGATACGTCGCAATGCACATCCAACACAAGCCTTAGTGGATGCAGCGAGCCACAACAAACCTTCGCGTCCACTTCAACTGGCCCCCATCTCTCCGGAGACAAGGCTCCTCGCAGAAAAAGAACACCTTCGGCGCGCCACGCGAGCACTTCTCCCACCGTGTGGCACCGACCTCCCTGGCGGCCTAGCGCGCTGGGAAGAGGTCTTGTTACGAAGGTTACGCCTCCGTGTCGCCCTCACCCCTGCGATAACCTGGTCGTGGTCGGCACAGTACCGTGCCTCCATGAGCGATTCCTGCCCCTTCTGTCCCGCTCCTGTCTGCGAGGTGGACACTGGGCACCTCCTCTGGACTTGCCCTTCTCTACATGCCCTCCGCCAGAAACACCTGCTTCGCTGTGGACCACCCCCAGGTCGGCCACCAGACGTAGAAAGTTGGATCTTGGGACCCCACCACCGGACATTGCTGGACTTCCTCCGCGAATCCGGAGTGTATTTACATGTTTAAACATTTCTTTATGCCAGAAGGCACGCTGTCGCAATAAAAAAAAAAAAAAGACTACGCGCCCCGCATTGGACGCGGTGAGCGTCGAGCAAAGCAGCGTTCGGCGCTGCAACGAAATGTGCGCCTGAGCAAGAGACGCACGCCTTAGAAACAGCGCGTTTCTAAGGCAACACCGCATTCACTAGAGGCGCTTTTGTACCGCTTTGAAGCGTTGTACTCGTGGCTCAGTGGTAGCGTCTCCGTCCCACACTCCGGAGACCCTGGTTCGATTCCCACCCAGCCCGTCTTGCAAGAGTTGAGCCAAAGCCACTTCACCTCTGTCGTGACGTCACGGTGTCACGTGATTTCATGGTCACCGCCGCGCCTGAGGAGCTGGGTTGAGCCCTCGTAATATGCTTCGCATAAAAGATTTGCTGCGCACGCAGTTTAGGCTTTCAAGTACAGGTATTACGTCAGACGAAGATAACGGTTGAAGGTTGACCATCTCCATCAAGTATCAATATTGCATTAAATGCACACAGTTTCTTTAAACTGTCTAATTGCTGTTTAAAAAACAGAAAGAATGCGACGTTTCGCCCGAAAGGCCAAACATAGATTGCGATGGCAAATTAGCGGACATCTATGCGAAGTAAGGATAGTTGTTTTATGGGGCGTGTAAACTCGTAAGGATAGGCATTATTTATCTATACTGCAATCCCCATTGGGGATTTTAGCAGGGTGGGAAACAATACATATGTAAGAATACTATAGTATAGGCAACGAAAAACAATACAAGTCAGGTTAACGGAGCTTAAACATAGCAGTGGCACAGCAAGAAAACAAATTGTTACTCAATACTTGAAACAAACGCCGAAAGGGATGATTTTAAAACTTGGTCATTGGTTAGATGATTCCATTCAACGATTGTTCGAGGAAAGAAGGAATACTTAAAACAGTTATTACGTGTACTAAATGGGGTTATTGTTCGGCTATGTCGCTGTCTAGTAGCATAACCAGATGAAAAAGTAATTATTCCCGTGAGATCTGTCTTATAATGACCGTTAATAAGTTGAAAAAGAAATTTTAGTCGTGATACACGATTTCTTTGCATTAATGGTGGCAGGTTTGCTTTTGTTAAGAGGTATGTCACTGAAGTGCGTCCGAAGTTGTTATAAATGAAACGAGCTGCTTTTCTTTGCACCATTTCTATCTTGTTAGTGCCAGTTTTAGTAAAAGGGTCCCAAATTACACATGCATAGTCTAGCATCGGTAAAACTACAGCTTTATATGCGAGTAGGCGTACAGTGGGAGTAGAAAGTTTCAAAGCCCTTCTTAAAAAATAAAGCTTGCGGTTAGCATTAGATACTACATATTCAAGGTGCTTAGCCCAAGTGAGGTCATTTGTGATCCAGAGTCCTAGATACTTATAATGTGTTACTTCGGAAATATTTATGTTAGTAATACCATATGGAAACGTTAGTTTATGTTTCTTATGTGAGATGGACATAAAAACTGTTTTCTCGAAATTAATTGACATTTGCCTGGCAGCGCACCAGTCGACAATTTGTCGAAAAGCATCATTCAGCAACTCCTGGTCAGTAACATTATCTATCTCCGAGTACAATACACAGTCATCTGCATAAAGCTTAGCCATAACACGAATACCATGCAGCATATCATTAATGAACAAAAGGAACAAGAGAGGTCCAAGGACCGAGCCCTGCGGAACACCAGAGCCTACCGGAAGTCGTTCAGAAGCATGATTATTAAAAACAACAAATTGTTCTCTGCTATCAAGGTATGCTGTAAGCCAATTAATTAGTCTGGAGTTTTTCAGTATCTTGCTCAATTTGTAAAGTAGTTTTTTGTGAGAGACCCTGTCGAAAGCCTTTGAAAAGTCCATGAAAATAGCATCTATTTGTTTCCCATTGTTAATTGCTTTCGCAAAGTCGTGCACTGTTAAAACTAGTTGGGTAATTGTAGAGTAGCCTTTTCTGAATCCGTGTTGATGCTTTGTTAGTACATTATTGTTTTCCAAGAATTCTGAGATATGATTATGGATTATGTGTTCCAAAAGTTTACATACTGTAGATGTTAAAGAAATTGGACGGTAGTTTTGAATGCAGTGCTTTTTTCCTGTTTTATGTATTGGCTTCACTCTGGCTGTCCTCCAGTCACTCGGTACTTGTCCCTCGCACAATGACCTTGTGAACAGAATGTGCAAGTACTTTGATGTCCATTTTGCATACCGTTTTAAAAATGTGTTTGGAATGTTGTCCGGGCCAGAAGATTTTTTAGTGTTCAATTGTAAAAGCATGTTGAGTATACCTGGTTCGCTTATTTGAACATCGGGTATAGGCGGCACACACATTTCGAAAGGTGGTATTACATCATTATCATTTGTATAGACGGACTTAAAGTGTTTGTTAAACGCATTTGCTATTTCTTAATTTAGTTAGGCATACTAACTAAATTAACAAGCATGGTGTCACGCCCGCACGAGCAAACATGAACACATCTCACTCGATGACCGCGCAAACTCGCTGTCAGAACGGCAGAGTGAGGAAGCGCGGCAGCAGCGGCGAGCTAATTGACCAAAGTGCTGCTTCTCGCATGAACTTGAACTCAGCGGCGAAACGTAGCGCAGGGCGAACTCTGTCTCTGCTGCAGATGGCTTTCAAGACACAGCAGCCCGTGCGGTAGCGCGCGCGCCCGCCCGGGCTGCGCAGAGTAGATCGCGCCGCCCCCCTCTACCCTCCCTCTTTGGAGCTTTGTGTGCGACGGAAGACGGCATGCGTCCTCCCCGCTTTTCTCCCTTTTGTGCGCCAGATTGAGCCGCGATCGTCAAATCACCCTCGCACGCTTTCACCGGCACTTAACAGCACGCGGCGTGCGACGACGATTTTATCGCCCTTGGACTCCATAAGAAACCCCACGGCGACGTCGACGGCAGAAGTGCGGCTGGAGTATCCATATAATTTCTACCGCAATGAAACACCAGCGTATGTTTTCGTAGCACACTGGCAAAGGCTCGTAAAACGATGCGCGCAAATTAAAAAATACATTTGCATTTCTGAAGTCCGTGGAGATTGGGCTATTCCTTCCTAGGCTGCCCAACGAGCGCTGAGAGTATACCGCCAATGCGGGGCAAGAAGATGAGTATAGCTCCGTGAGCTCATTCAGTGACTGGACACTAATCAGGGAACTTGTGAGCGCTCGAATGACGAGAAACACAGAGTATAACTGTTTGACAACCATATGAACACACTTGTCGTATTGGTGTTTAAACCTTGCGTTATGGCATTCCTAAGAGATAGTGACACAGTGTCGGAATATTGATAAGAGCGAGCTTTAACTTTTTAATTATGATTATAATTTTCTGATGTTGCCACGTTGTAGTGACGGCAAACAAGCATAGTGGCGCCACAACGGTCACGAAACTAGCTATTCATTGGGCGAACCTGTGCCCAGCAAAACAGGAAGCACAATGGTTGCGGTGAGCACACTCGTCGACCGTTGAAATCTGATCTGCATGTCAAGCACGTCGGCTTTTATGGATGACTCGTCGAAGATCGCCGCGTAATTGCTGAAGCTCACTTACTTTCCAGAAAGTACAACACGAATTGCGTTGCGCATACGATCTCATTACGCAAGATCCAGCGAGAGTATAGACAGTAGGCGTAATCAGCGATAACATTCTAGTATGTTTCAGATCACGGAGGCACGTCTTGACCTGAGCAATACAATTTTGCCCTTAGCAGGTGAAATGTGGTTCCGGAAGTAAGAATAGACAAGTAGACGTATTGCCTTCGTTTTCTAGATCGTTCAAGTAAGACGTGTTAGGGTCTGTATTTCGGTTTATGGTTATGTCATTCTTTATTTTTTTGTGCGGCATTACAAAACTGTTACAAATCTCAAGTTTTCCTTCCCTTTTTGTAGTATTATCGGCGAATTATCTGCTAAATGTTTGTGAACACCATAAGTCTTTTTACTAGTCTATATGTTACAGTGCAGAATTTGACACAATTGGGAGCCCGCGTTTGCAGAAAATAAACAACGTAATGGTTCGACTTCAGCGATCGTGACTCTTTGTTCGTTTAGCAATTTACTGGTGTGGGGAAGCCGGCGACATACTAAATTTGCTGTGAATCTTTTCAATTTCTAATAAGTAAATAAATATATCCAAACTTGATATGCATAGACCAATCCTTGAAGGCGACTTTGACTCGTTTGAGTTGAAGGCAATAACGAAAGCCACGTTTTGTAAACATTTTGCTATCAATTTCATAAGTTAAAGGATAACAGTTTGCTACTGTATTCTAAATACGCGCACAGTATTCAGTAATTTGACTGTCCAAAGTGGTTGCACTGGTGTATACCGCTGTCTGTGGCACGCATGCTTCCGAATCGTTCAGTAAAACTTACGCAAAATACTGGCCTGACAGCTGGTCTTGCACAAATGAGACCAAAATACCGGATTCAAATAACTTGTGTAGTAGCAGAGAAAACCTGCTGCATGGAACGCCTTGGTTAGGTTTGTGGATAGTTAAAGATGATCAAACGTGTGTTCCCTGACGCTGCACAGAGTGATACCAAAACGGACTTCATGTTCGGTACGCTTCTGACACGACAGGCTTCATCACTCACCGTCATTATTTCCAAAACTGCAACATGCCGATTAAACAATAACGAAAGTTCATTAGCGAACGTTAACTTAATAATAAATCTGTGATTGTCGAGGATTGTATGGTTTCCATCGCTGCAAATGGGTCGCAAAAAAGGGCATTAGTGCCTTCAGTGCTCTGTTTTCAAGAAAAGGGGTAGTTTTTTTTTATGCGAAGCATATTACGAGAGCTCAACCCAGCTCCTCAGGCGCGGCGGTGTCGCCATGAAACCACGTGACACCGTGACGTCACGACAGAGGAGAAGTGGCTTTGGCTCAACTCTTGCAAGACGGGCTGGGTGGGAATCGAACCAGGGTCTCCGGAGTGTGGGACGGAGACGCTACCACTGAGCCACGAGTACGATGCTTCAAAGCGGTACAAAAGCACCTCTAGTGAATGCGGTGTTGCCTTAGAAACGAGCTGTTTCTAAGGCGTGCGTCTCTTGCTCAGGCGCACATTTCGTTGCCGCGCCGAACGCTGCTTTGCTCGACGCTCACCGCGTCCAATGCGGGGCGCGTAGTCGCTGCCCTGTAGCCCATTGTCTTACACCCCTTGGCGGGTCGACGGGAACGCTGTCGCGTTCCACTCTTGAAGGCGAAGCAGTAATGCATGAGTTGTTTCTTCGTCTGGCCGAACCAAATATAGCGAAGCAACAGCAGTTCACCAGGCTAAACAGTGGTTCAACAACGAAAATAAAGGCTAGTATGCTTCGCATCCTGGGCTTAACCTTACCTAAGCCACAGCCATTTTTTTTTCGAAACGTGGCGTTGTGCATACGCCAGTTCATTGGAGTAATACTATCTGATAACTTTCTTACAGGGCAAGGCCATTTGGCGTCAACTTCAACACGCTAAGAGTGAGCGGCTAAAACCTGTCAGCGAACTGAGTCGAGCGTCCCTATTCATTCACCGTCATCAAGCACGTCCTCGGCCTGGTTCAATAAGGGGAGATGTCCAAACAGCCGGCGCACGAATAAATAGAAGAAAAAAACTGAAAAATCATGCCACTCCATGCGAGCGTGGCAGATGGATCTGCTTGATTAGAAAGCAAATGATGAATAAAACGATGCTGACGTGGGTAAGACGTTGAAAAATTCGCGCCGACCTAGTTTTACATTATCGAGAAGAAAACTGGTGCGGTTTAGACTTTTCATATTGGGTTCTCCAATATCAGTTGCTTTAGAATTCTTATTTCTGGGATTATTGTCCGCAGCACTTGAAAATCGCCTGTGGGTAGAGAAATCTCGAGCGCAAGGACAATTTTAAGCAGATTTTGAAGGAAACCTTTCCAACGAACTTTGGGGTGGCGCAGCAATACCCCTGGAACTTCCTGACTGTCGCTGCAATGCCCGCTGGAATTCCCTCGACATCGACAAATGCCCTCTGGATTGCTGCAATTACACGTGAGCCCCCCGCAAAAACATTGCAGAAGCTGCAGAGCTTACTTTTGTACTCACACGCAACAGCCCAGAGGGGACATAGAATCGTCGACAGAAGAGGCAGAGAATGCGTGAAGCCAACACCGTGACGAAATAGGTGAAGGTCTACCTTTCGCTCCTGGCAGCTTGCATACATGGTAATAGTGGCGGGCAAACTGTAATAATAATAATAATAATAATAATAATAATAATAATAATAATAATAATAATAATAATAATAATAATAATAATAATAATCGTCTTTATTACAAATACGCAATTTATACAGATACCTTTGATAGGCCTGCCGAGGCCTTCCGTGGGCATGTATGGCAGAAATCTGGCAGTAAGGGCAATGACTTCTGTAACTTTATTACAGACAAACTAAACGCCCTTCAAATAAAAGGAAAAAAAAGAAAAAAACGTATCAAAGGTTCATCATGTGAACATAGCAAGTAAACAGCCCTTAATGTTCAAATGAAAACCTGTAGTACACAACAATCATTAAACTGGAGTAAAAATATACAAAAATATAAACGAAGAGACAAAAGGAAAAAAAAAACAAAAAGACAACGTAAAGACAGTGCGGATAACATATTCTTGCATTAATTTTGGCAAATATCATGCTACAAGAAGAGAGAATGTATACATGCAAAAACTCCTATTTTATGATTGCTTTCAGGGCCTTTCTTCTCCCAGACAAATTTTTCTGACCCACTACTGAACTGGGAAGGTCAGTGAACAGGTGCGGAATAAAATTCGTCCCGGATCAGGACAAATTTTTCTTCAACTCCGGGGCTTTTCTATTGAGGAACCCGCATGGCTGTCCTTTGTAGCGATTGCTACGATTGGGTTAGTCTCATTTTTCTTTAATTATTTACTTCTCTCCACCTTGCGGGTTTCCGCAGAACCATTACGTCATACCATAGCCGGTATCACAAGGGTCTTCTTGTCAGAAAACTTCTCTGGAAGTTCCACATATGAATAGAAGGCGCCACCAGAGTTCGTATAATCAAACTTAAAAAAAGAAACTCCGAAATTGTGTTCGCAAAAGGAAATTGAACAATACGCGCGTTGAGTTTTCCAAGACTAAAACCCGGAAACACTGAACGCTAATTACAAGAGCTTCTCACCGCCCCGAGAGAGGCTGCAGCGCAACAGCGCTTCCATTTTTCGAGGCCTGCCAGCGAAGATAACCGATCACGGAAGTGAGAGTTACATGCGCTAGATGGCTCAAAGCGATTAATAGATAACTGCAAACAAGCATCAAGCCAGTGATTCTTAGATAACTTGTCGGCAAACATTTTTCTAATGCTCTGCTTTTCCGGCAAAGCATTACGGGCTAGCGACCCTTAATTTGGCTTATAAATAGTATTAGTGACTGGCTGTGAAAAAGAGTTACATGTTCGTTTCCCCATTACACCACAGCGCGACGTTTTATTACGCACTTCACTTGCGGAAAACAATGGCAATCTGATTGTGAGAGTTCTCTGATGAAGGAGATTTTCCAGGAATCTGGAAGACCTGTAGAGCATACCACATGCAAATAAGAGAAAAATCAACTGTATGCATTTGGATGGCTGAGTGACAGAAGTATAAGCGTATTTGAGCTTAAAACCACAGTAGGTCAGCCAATAAATTGCACACTTGGGGATAATTTTCAAGACACCTCGTAGGAGGTAATGTGTGGCAAAGTAAAAAAAAACGAATGTAGGATTGGTTTGCCCCAGTGGTGACTTCAGTACTATTGCAGATCTCACAGACACGTTGGTTAGAAAACCAGGTGAAAAACACATACCTGCATTACGCTTCACGTGTGCTGTCTCGTTTCCTTGTGCTCATCTTGGTCCGAGTAGTTTTCTAATGCTAGGGCAAAAAAAAAAGATTGACACGAACGAACTAGCCTACTTTCGTACGTTGCAAGCACTGCGTGCGTTTAAAGATGGCTGATTAGTACCTGTGCACTACATTTTGCTTTATGTTGTTGAATGACATAAATAGACTATTAAAGCTTAGTCTATTGCGTTTACGGTTGTATGTTGGGCAAAAAAATGTGTTCTCGCTCGCACAGGAACAGACGAAAACCACATCAAAAAAAGCCAAGTTTCTTTCTTGTACCCAGATACAGACCTATTTGTCAGCGTCTTGAGTGGCACAATATCCTTTGCAACATTTATCATTGCGGCACAATCAGCCTCGGGCACGTTGAACGTTATTTCTCGAACGCTGGGGTGCACCTATTTACGAGGATTGGGATCGTGTGTCACCTGCAGCGTGATGAATTTCGCGTCCGGCATTTGTAATGTTCCCTACACCGGTGCGCTATCTATGCGCATAAGCTGTGGAGCGTTGTCGAGTGTGCTTAAAGTTATCGTCGCTAAAGTCAAGCTCGTGCGCGGATGTCATGAGTGCATCAGCTGCCTCCTTTCCTGAGATGCGTTTCCTAAGGATCGTGCATCCACTCAATATGAGGCTCACAAAGCTGTGCTGCAATTCTGATCCACCATGGCACTGGACTCTCGTCTGTAATACTCGCTCTCTGAGTGTGGCTGTGTGATGTCTTCTGCTGTGCCTTCCATTGCTGGTTTAATTTTCCTTTCTTTATCTCCTTTCTTTTCTCTTTCTCATTTTTTTTTACTTCCTCTCTAAGTGGCTGAACGTGGTGTACATTTTGGGAGACAACTGCTAGCCTGCTTCTCTACCACTCTTTCTAGTGTTTATGTATGTTTACATGATCAATAATGATAATAATAAGTGGTGCATTTTGCCACAACACTTTCCCGTGTGGCAGTCAGTCGTTCAGTCAGTCGGTCGGTCAGTCGGTTTTATCTTGACAGGTCAGTTGCAGACGTGATTCCTACCCAAGAAGAGGCCAAAAGTTAAAAAAAAGAAAGGAAGGGCTTGCTATATTTCAAATCTAAAAGATATTACTTTCAAAAAATCAACTGGATATGCCTAGGTAAGAAACATTACGTGTTACTTAAGCATGAAATTGTAATAATAAACACAAAATATGAAATAGCTCATCACTCATTACAAATACCGATATGATACACACGTAGCTACGCAGGGTAAAATGAAACAAATACGCACACTTCCACCGAAACGGTTTTAATCGACGCAAGTCGCAGGAGCTAGCATGCTCTAATAACCTCATCCTTTATTCTTCGTGTCTGTTAGCACTTGCATTCTGAAGCTTTTAGTTTCGGCCGAAATATGCATACGCTTCAAATTTATCGGCTGCTGGGCATGGCATTAAAAAAAACCTACCAAGTACCTCAAATCAACGTACGTATATGAAAAAAAGCGTACTAGAGCCTATCCTAGACAGCAATAGCGGCTCCGGCATCTGGGATGTGACGTTGCGCAGCGGGCCGAAGTGAGAGGCAGTGCTACATATCGAAGCGTACGGAAGCCATGGAAATTTACGACCTTTATTATGCGAGGCGTGCTCGGGCACCCAACGACTCTGCTTCCCAATTTCGTGCTTCCTTTTCCGCGTACGCTGCAGCTGGCACTTCCTGACCGCCTTGCTTGCGATCGCACGACGCTGCTCGCCGACACACGCTCGACTAGCTTGTTTATTGTGACCCACGAAAACGGGATGCAGAGGGAGAGTCCGTGTAGACGTAATGCAAATGCGAAGTCGTGGAGACACTCCTGCGCGAGCCGGTTCCCCGCTGTGCCGGACACACTAACATGGAAAAGGGATGGGAGCGTTACGTATACTTCTACGGAAGGCGTATTTTTAAACCAGATTTTGAGCACTTGCCTACTCTCTCTCATCAGCAATGCGGCTCGTGCCACAAAGTGTGTTGATGTAAGAGGTAGTTTGAGAAGTAGGCAACGAAGGTTCACGGGGCACGATTTTCCAAGAATGTGCATTTTTGATCTATTCAGTCACGATGCTTCTAATTTATTCGCTCGCTATGTAAGTCACCAAATTACTACAGAGTGCCACTTTCTGTTGAAGGCGCCCTGGTTTTCCGAGGGTTAACATTTTTTTCGCAGATCCCGTGTACCGTATACGTTTGTGGCCGACACTGCGTGCATACCTTTATACCCTTATACGCGTAACGTTTGCTGGAAAACAAGCAGTTTGCAATCATTCGTCACACAATGACGAGACACTGTAGCGCTTAAAGCTACACATGAACATTGTAGATCAAAACAAGTGTGCGAAGCGCCTCGGAAATTTCATGCGACACATCTGTAATTGAAACACCTTGACGTTGCCGATTGCCTCAACAGTCAATAATCTCAACAAGAAATACCCTATCCTACGTGCACAAATGTTGCCGCGCTACAGTCCCTTCGTCATTGTGGTGGTGCAATTAACTAAAGTTTAACCACAACTCTGACGTTTCTTGCCTTACCACTTTCCCTTGCTTCATATGCTGCGTTACGTAGCATTGCTGAAAGTTGGCAAATCCTTAAACACTATGGTCGAATATATAGCCGATGCAATGCCGTGGACATCATTCATGATACTGCGCATTTTCACAGCTCTATGAAGCACTAACGATTTTCTGCTGTCAATATGTTGATGCGCAAACTTAAATGTTATTTCTCTGCATTCACATCTACTTACGTTAGGTGCTGCAAAATACGAAACTCTTAAAAGCGGCGGATATTTGTTGCGGCTGTCATGCTTACGTTACAAAAATAAATTCAACTTTTTTACTGACGCAATATGGGCCGTATAACGTAAAGCTATTCCAATCCAACCTCAAATTGACGGAACCAACGACGCAAGCATATAGGGTGGTCACTCCCAGCGTTGTTTGAAAAGGCCAATCAAACGCGCTTCTCGTTTATAGGTTGTTGCTTTGTTTTGCTTTCCAAGCGAATGACATTGAATAAATTGAGCAGTTCTTCTTTTCTAACTGGTTGAGAAGAGGCGAGCAGCACGCTCAAGTGGAGAAGGCTTCGACGGGGCCGAGCCACAGCAGTGAAAGCCGACAACCAGGTTAGGAGGTTGGTTCCTGTGACGGCGATTGGTCCACTTCCTCTTAGCTTGCGGTGGCTGGTCGAAAATTGCGGCGGCCTGCAAAGGAAGGTTGGAAGTGCCACTAAAACGGTTTCTCAGCAAATTATAGTTGGCAAAGCACTGTCGTATATGGGCCAAAAGGTCTCGATAACGATATACGGCCACGCAAAATATTTTATTGTACGCAAATAAATCCATGTTACCCAGCAGCTCCGAGTGGTCAGTGGCACAGTGATCGGTGGGCAGCCATCTTCTATTCCTTTTGGAACGGGGCAGCCTCCGGATATTCACAAAAAAATACAGTTTTGTTAGTCATGTCAATGCATCTTTAACACGCCCAAGTTACTTTGATGAGGTGGGTATTCGCGGTTTTGTCAAGTCGCGTGACAGCCAGGCAAATTGGACGCAGCCCGAAAAAGTTTGACCAATAGCAAGTGGCCAAACGACGTTTTGTTCGCTAATGGCTAAAAAGGCATCGAATCCGCAGTTAATATTTTTCTTTAAGGTTGGTCTAATCATGCATAATTAGTGCCCGCATATTATATCAGATGGGCGTTTGCGCGGCTTTCGTGAGGTTGCGTGACAGACAGGCGCAATAGGTGGCGGCTCCAAAATTTTTTGACCAATCGTGGAGGGCGGATACCAGAATTTGAACAGAAAAGTTTTGAATAGCTTTACGTTATAGCGCCGATAAAAAGAGAAGTCGGCGGCTTTAGGTGGCATCGGCTACTCTCCGTTAAACGGAAGTCAAGATGAAATCACCAACAATGTGCCGAAGTACACTAAATACAGTGAAAAAAGCAATGACACATACAAAATACGGTATACAAGTCCAGAAAGCTGGAAAAGATATTACATAAACATGCAAAAACGTGTACGAACATGCAATGCTCCATCTACACACTTTTATTGTAGCCACGTTCATCGTAATTTTTAACGCAGCGCAAGACCTTTGCATGCGTACTTCATCCGCCCGAAATAATTCACTCACATTTACACTACCGTGATGTAAACTGTCACGTTAGCCAGCAATGTAGTCTTGTACCACTGGTTTCCCTAGCTCACCCACTCCTAAATTCGAAGTCAGTTTTCAGCATTGACACTGGAACAAACTCAACAGGTGAAAAGTTGTCCATGCCTGACACCAATGTGAATCTCTTAGCCAAATTATTCGCTTGTATGTAAATTGTAGGGATACTGTTTCATTTAAAATTTATACTAACCTGCTATTTATGGCCCGTGCCGGCACTGGTCGTGTTATGCAAACTCTATTCATCAACACTGATTTCAAGTTGCAGGCTCTAATACGCAGAAGCAGCGCAAGTTCCAGCGAGCACGAAACTAGAAGTTCTATTTTTTAAGATTTTCTCCGTTGAAGTGGAAATTAACTTTTAAAATTCGGCAGAGACACCTAACATTGCTTATGTGTGGAAATTCTGCAGCGCTGTACCATTCATAGACCTCAGAACACCATGAACGCGCTCACCTTACACACTCATGACGTCGCACCACTTCCTCCCCATTGGCTGCGCCATGACGTGCCCAGTGACGCACGCACTAGGCCACACTTTTAATCAGCCAGAAACACGAAGCCGCCGCGGCGTTGGAGAAGCCTGCTCGTTTCGCTGCCCGAGGGCCCGAGTTGGATTCTCACCCAGACAGAAGGTTAACAAATTTTCTTTTCAAAGACATTAATTTATTTGTTTAGAGGAACCTCCCTGAAAAATTTCACCTCAATCCGAGCATCTTTACGTGTTTTTACTTCTTTCGCCGCCGGCAATTTTTGGTAGCATTTTTCTGTCATGCCGACTATGCCGACGGATTTTCGCGTAATGAGGCATATAATGATTTCGCATTATAAAGGGTGTACCTGTTTCAATCACACCTTGTGTCTTCCCGTCGCTATACCAATATAAACGTTGATTGCTTCTTGAATGGTGAGTTTCGTGGTTTGCTTCTGTATATGGCTCACCTTTCGGGGCCTCAATGAGTTGAAACATCGTTCTAGAGTGTTTTTTTTTATTTAATGCGATTAGCATTCTTAGGGCATTTAACAAACTTTCAGGGAATATCTATCTATCTATCTATCTATCTATCTATCTATCTATCTATCTATCTATCTATCTATCTATCTATCTATCTATCTATCTATCTATCTATCTATCTATCTATCTATCTATCTATCTATCTATCTATCTATCTATCTATCTATCTATCTATCTAGTAGTTGACGGTGTCTGGCCAACCTGCGCTACGCATTCGGCCATGGTCAAATGGGTAGCGTGTCGGGCTGATATACTGAAGGCACACTGTTCAAAACCTAGCTAGACGAACTCAGGCACCACTCGTCATTGAATCTCTGACGCCGACATGGGTTAGACCAACTCGGGCACCACTCGTCATTGAATCTCTGACGCCGACATGGGTTAATGCGGGTGCGGGACTGGATACGTGGAATGCGTACGTACTGGTCTTCAATGACTATCTTTCTTGCTGACATGGAGCACTGTGTGTATGCCACTCGGTCCGTGCTGCCCTTCAATCAGTCTCGCTGATACAAACTTGAGTCACGGGGTATGCGCTAGTAGGTGTGTACCACTCTTCAGCGAACGCCTTTAATGCCAGCTTCAATAACTGCGTAATTTAAACTCAGAATTTTTCCGTTGCATAATGACAAAAAAGTTCCTGTAAATTTCCTATCCTCTAAAGATCCTGTGGATCCCATAATCATGATTATGTAGGCATTGGTAAACTCATTAGTAACTTTAAAATTTACTTATCGTCTGGCTGTGGTTCATTTACGTCAAAATTACTGAGTATGACGGACGTGTGCTCCTGTGTTATCCTGTGCAATACCTCTGCTCAAACTTTAGAGTGCTCCACGATTCCCAGAGTTTGTAACGCAGGGAAGTTGGTTCCTGTCTATACGTCATGTATTGCACATCTTCCAAAAGATTACAGACCCGTCTTACAAGCATCCTATGTACGCTTTTTTAGCACGTCATTTATTATCATTTATTCGAATTTATTTATTTATTATCATTTATTCGAAGGTAATGTTGTTTTCCGTCGCTTCGATGTACTCTATTGATTTCATACCACCGAATGAGATAATTACCCTTTATTAATTAATCAACGTCTCAAATATTACAATTAGATGAAAAGGGTCAATGATAAAATTGTAGAGCGGCATAAAAACTCCCGATACATCTTTCTGTTGCTCACTACGTGCTACATAAAAGTTTTCCTTTCCGAGCGTGAGAGAAGCCCGCGAATGGACGCAAAATTGCTGCGCGACTGGCCGCTCGAGGCACTTTGCGTGTATTCGCGGGCTTCTTTCTTGCTCGGAAAAACTCTTTTATGCGGCGCGTATTCAGGAACGGAAATCTGTATTTGGAGTTTTTATGTCGCTCTACAATTTTCTCATTGACACTTTTCATGTAATTGTAATATTTGAGAATTCGATTAATTAATAAAGGGTAATTATCTAATCAGGTGGAATGTAAAAAATAATTTGAGTCTCTCCAGGCGACGGCAAACAACATTACATTCGCTCTGTCTAGCTACGTGGCACTTGAACATTTTTAAACTCTGGCCAAAGTTGGATGGGACACCCTCTATACAAAACGCTTGTTCCAGCTAAATTAAATTTGCAGCGGTGACGTAGAGGTAGAGCATCCGCCTCGCACGCAAGAGGACCGCGGTTTGAATCCCTGTGCCAGGCAATTTCCCACCGGATTAAAAAAAATATCCGAGTGTTGATAAAATTGCATAAACAGGCCTAGAGTGCGGCCTGATCCCGGTGACCAGAACCGGCACTGCACTCCCTCACCCGAGAAGGATTAGCCACCCTGGTGCAGCACTTGGCCACAACCTAATGTATGAATACAACAAATTATATTGAGCATGCTCTATATGGGACGCCCGAAACCATACCATTTCTGCAATTATTGAAGACGTCCAGAATCGCACAGCTCGTTTCAATCTATCAAGTTACTCTCGGCACGCCTGTGTATGATCAGTGAAAGGGACACTTGCCTTACCTGAACTATCTTTGCGCCGTAAATTATTTCGCTTTCTTTTGTTCCCCGAAATCTATCATTATAAAGCGATTCTAAAAGCCGTTCTTTCTTTCCGCTCCCGTGTATGTATCATCCCGTTCAGACCCCAACTACAAAGTTGGTGTGCCATCTTGCCGGACTAATACCTACAGCAAATCTTTCATTCCGAAGACTAGCAAAGAATGGAACCACCTTCCCGCTTGCATCGCCACCACCACCGACACCAACAGCTTCGAGACTGCCATTCACGAACCCTTTTGTTAAGACGTCTTTTTTACTTGCTACAACTGTATTTGTTCTTTTACTATGCAAACATTTCTTATTTACCACTCCTTCCTCTAATGCCCTCGGACCTTGGAAGTGCGCGAAATAAATAAATAAATAAATAAATAAATAAATAAATAAATAAATAAATAAATGCATTTCTACGATACTCGGTGGATTTGAACCCGTGCCAAGCAAGGACACACTAAGAGCTCCGATAGAGGGCGCCGAGTGTGCAGTGGGAAGCAGCGTGCAGTAGGCAGCAATGCCGCGGGAGCGTAGCCCAGCTGCAGTTCGAGCAGCCGATTTCGTGATGGGCGATGTCTACCAGCCGAACGAACTATTAGAAAAATCTGGAATTTCTCCCGTGTTGGCTAGAGCTGAACCCACTCCACACCGGTTCCGCAAGGACAGCAGCCCGATGCTTTAGCAAGTTCCTGCACAAATTCACTAGGTATGTGGTGCAAGACTGCGAGTCGGCCTAGTTGGAACAAATTCATCTTAAAACTTATTGTGCGCAACAAACAGGGACGAAGAATAGAAGAAACACAAGGACGAGCTCGTCCTTGTGTTTCTTCTATTCTTCGTCCCTGTTTGTTGCGCACAATATGTGGTGCTTTTCAATCAACGCATTTCACGCCAACGTTTTAGACAGCTGCGTCATGAGTATACACTGGGTTTACGCCGCTCTGCAATGAACCACTCGTCAACTTGGATCGCTTATTATGTGCCACTGCGTGTGCGGCCACGCGGGGATCAATTTTCAGCGTTCGCACGCACCGGCGCGCTACGAGTCTAGTTTTAGAGGCCGCGGGCGCACTTCCCGGCTGCGCCAGTAGATCGCACAGCGCGTCCAGAAAAAAAAAGCGCAAGAGAGGAGTCTGGCTGCCGCATGACGCGTTTCCGAGCGCCATGCACCAGCGCGCTTCCGAGCCCACGCGCATGCTGTGCGGCTACGGCGCTAGAGGGCACAGGGCGTTCACAGGAGAGCCCGAGAGAGGAATCTTGCTGCACCCTAAGAAAAGTATACACCTTTTGGGGTGCATATTTGCCACACAACGATAATCATCATCTGTCTTGCCGGCATTTCCTTTCATGAAAACGCTGCGCTCGTTACTTTCCTATCAAGAATGCTCTGACATGCTGATAACGCGCATGCTGTTCGCGACTTGGAAGTATCGGGCTCAGGACGACCATCTCGTGGTCATGTGAACCCGACTGCTGGGGTAGCGGCCATCATCCGACTCACCTTGGCTTATCTTCGGGCGGAACAGGCCGCCTTCGCCGACTATGTCGAGTGGTAGACTGGGATCGATACAGGGAGGTATCAGAAAGCACCCTATCCAACTTCATGCGGGACCCGTCCCATTGCCTTAGGGCGGCATTAGTTGAGGCAACACGTACGTCGTGGGTTGATGAATCGCGAACCGCTCCTGATTTGCAACTTTTGCGGCTCTGGGCGTCGTGCTGCCAAGCATAACTTGCATCAGAACGTGACCCTGCATAAAATACCCTTCGGTTAGAGGCCCAATGCCTTACTGCAGTAGCTCGGCCCCATGAATACCGCTTAGAACGTGGCCGCTGGATTGACTGGTGTTCTTCTCTCGGACCTTCGTCGTCCAATGCCTCTATTTCGCGCACCTTCCGAGTAATGGAACGTGGTCGGTGCCCTCCAGAACCCACAGCCTGCGCCCTGTTAGCATCGGGCCAGACACCAGCAGTATTTGCAGAAACTGTCGCCCAAACTTTTTTTACGGCTTTGCACGCAGCACCGCCTCCTTTCGTTGTTCAAAACTGCCTTCCCGTGGACGCAGGCACGCCGCCTATGCTCTCCGATATCGAACAGGCCGAGTCCCAACTCAACAGTGTATCGACGGACTCGTGCACCAACGTCGATGCGTGCGCGCCCTATGCCATCAAATTTCTACTCGGCTGCTTCACTGGCCCGGTACATAGGACATGAAATAGACAATCCAGCATCTACGAGACCCGATGTAGCTCCGTAAAAGCGGGTACAATCAATTGACAATAAGCCTCTTGGTTATCTGTGTAACCCGGTTCCTCGCCAGGCGAATGCCAACGTTTCCCGCCTTCGTCACGCCGATGATAATCAAGACGATGCGTCTCTTGTAGCATACACTGATGCCAGTGTTAATGACACCATGATTCACACAGCTCTCGTGTGTCCATTGATACCAGAGGCAGGTCAGAAGTGCTCGTATGTTGCCGATCCTGCACCACCGGCCTATCTTGCCGAGCTTGCTGCCATACGAGACGGCTTGGTCGCGCTGCTATCTACTGTTCAAGCTGCTCGATACTCTCAACTCATCATTCGCACAGACTCTACTCAAGCCATCCACGAAATACGTAAGGTATCTCGCTCCACTCTATTCTCAGATAACATTCACCATCTTGCTGCCAGTACGAATATCCCCATACGCGTCCAGTGGGTGCCTCGAGCAGCCCTGCCGGGTCTCCTTGAAGCAGACATGGCAACCCAACCACAGATTATAACATACCCACTTCCACATTTCCCTGATGACGCGTGTGTATAACTGATCCGCGAAAAGGAAAGCCTGCGACGTACCACGCGATCTCTCATGCCTCCGTGTTGGTAAGATCTCCCTGGTGGGTTAACGCGCCGAGAGGAGGTTACGTTAAGGAGGCTACGTGTCGGGATCGCGCTCACCCCGTCTGTGACCGCTCTCTGGCCACAACAGTACCATGGTCCTTACGGCTCATCGTGCCCATTTCGTAATACAGAAATCCAAAATGTGACAGTGACACACCTACTATGGACGTGCCCGGGACTTCACCTAAGCCGTCTCCGCCACCACCGGGCAACAGGCCTTCGGCCTGGCCACCCACCCGACCTTGAACGTTGGATTCATGGACCACATCATCGTTCACTCCTAGATGTTTTGCACGAGTTGAATCTGTTCATGTACTCTTAACATCCTTTGTATTATGCCTAAGGGCATGCCTTTGAATTAAAAAGAAAAGTAGCGGGCTCACAGCGTTAAAGAAAGGAAATACGGGCAAGACAAATGACGATTATTGTTGCGCGGCAAATATACACCACAAAGGGTGCAACTGTTTTTAGAGTATGCAGTACACGCCTCATTCATAAGGCGTTTCGACGGTGGCAATAAGTCGGGCCGCTCTATTGCTTCAATGCTAAACGCGTTATTGCCGACAGTAATAGTGAGACAGACTGGCAGTTTTTTTTTCTTATTTTACGATACGATTTTGAGCATATTGCTGCACTTGGCTTTATTATCCTTGATGCGAAAAATATTCTATAGCTTCATTTTATGTACGGATGGCCATAAATATTACAAACCTGCACTTCTTTTCACAAATTCCATGTTCGTTTAGCTTTACGCGCGTTCACGAGGATAAATGTCGCGCTGATGTGTTTTGCATGGCGAGACATGACACATAAAAAAAACGTGGCGTGCACACCAATAACAAGTCTGGCACTTTCGTCAGACTTGTTATTGTTTCGACGTTAGT
This sequence comes from Dermacentor albipictus, assembly GCF_038994185.2. Classification (NCBI taxonomy): domain Eukaryota; kingdom Metazoa; phylum Arthropoda; class Arachnida; order Ixodida; family Ixodidae; genus Dermacentor; species Dermacentor albipictus. The sequence continues at coordinate 124,558,077 of NC_091823.1, read as the reverse complement.
GCCAATAACAAGTCTGGCACTAACGTACAGCGTGCAGTTATAATCAACAAGCACCGAAAATAAAGAAAGCAGCTGCTCGGAACACTCGATTTATTTGTTCTTCTGCTGCGAAATGCAAACATAAAATGAAAATAAGATAACGTTATATGTAGCTAGATTGGAGCAAGTCTATTGTTTCGTGTACGTTAAAGAGCCCTCAATGGTCATAATCAATCTTCATGCACCCCGCTACAGCATACCCTATAATTTACTTTCTTAAACCCCACAATTTATTTACTCTGTGCAGCACTCAATCCCCAATACAGGTGTGCGTACAATGCATACTTAAATTGTGGGCGTGGCCCCCTCTTCGCAGTGCAATGCCCTGAAAAACCACGTCACTTCAATGCAAGGAGCACGCGCCCGCGCATTGTAGAATGTTTGCCTAGCGACAAAACCAACACGGAACGCGCATCACGGTTCTTACGACTGCGCCTAGTTTCGTTACGCGAGCGCGATGATAGCTACACGCATCGAACGAACAGCGACGAACGTCCCACAAAGATTATGCATGCAGCGGCAACCAGTCATTGCTGCAACCGCGTCTGTTCGGGTTGACGACCCTATTCGAATGGCAGCTCGAATAACGCGTATATGCATACGTAAGCCTGCGCTTGAATGGGGCATTCGTCGTGTCCTGGGGAGTGAAAGGAGTCATTACCGCCAGTCCAGGTGTATCAGGCTTCACGGTTAGGCAACACTGTTTCGTAGTTCGGCCCACGGGGTTATAGCGACGCCGATCCGCACCCGATTCGTACGGAAATTGGCCGAACAGCGCCTTCTCTTTCACGTCCCACTCCGTTCTCGGGACTTGAGAGGCCCCACGGGGCAGCTGGCGATGACGAAACGGGGCTTGCGCAACGGCGTGTTACTCCGGTTCGGATCGGAAAGTTCTACACCAAAGGAGGTGCGTAGATTACAGGACCCCCTCGCGAGCCTCCTAACGCGCCCCTATCGAGGCAACATGGCTTTGAGGCCGCTGCGCCAGCCGCGCTCGGCGCTAGCTCTCCTCCCGCTTGTTGGAGCTGTTGCTGCCCGGGCTCGGGGCCCTACTATGTAACGGCGTCATGCTCTGTGTAGTGGAGGGCTGTTTTTCACGCATGGGTGCTGCGCGCCCTTGTGAACCACTTTTGGCGGTCACTAGGATGGCGGCTGCAATGAGAAGCCTTCTCACGTAGACAACCAAGCGGCGAAACACGCGTCTGCCGGTTGAAGTATTCCAGATTCTCGATACCTGCCACTCTATATATGTTAAAAAAAACTATTGCTGCAAACTTGTTAAGGAATTGCAATTAGCTTGACTTAACTTCTGTAGTTATAGACTATATACTGGTGCTGAAGTTGAGAGAGAGCGTAAACTTTTATTTCAAATCAACACGATTTGAGTCCGGCGTCTCTTTAGTGGGTCTGGGCACCCGCCGCGGACGCGGTTCCGAGACCTTGTCTCGAAGCGGCTTCCTCGGCTCGCTGGACGGCCCAGAGTTGTGCTGTCAGGTCACAGCTGAGCAGTGCGGTCATCCAGCGTGACCGGAGGCTGGCGGTGGAAGAGACGGAGGGGTCGGCACTGTCCGACTTGTTTGTTAGGTCCCGACACTCCCATAACATGTGATTTAGTGTGGCAACCTCGTCACACGATGTGCATCTGTTTGTAGTGTACATGTCTGGATAAATGGCGTGCATGAGTCTGGGGTTTCTGTAAGAGTTTGTTTGTAATTGCCTGAAGTGTACTGCTTGCGTCCTGTCTAACTTAGCGTGAGGGAATGGATATATGCGTCTTTGTAATTGGTAGTGTGCCGTGATGTCGTGAAAACTGGTCATACGATCCTCCCATGCGCAGACGTTTGCAGTACCCCGCGGGGGCTCTTCCTCCGATGCTGCTCAGTGAGTCAAACCTCGAGCAATGCCGTGAGCCGCTTCGTTGGAGGTGCTCATTCCAGTGTGTGCCGGGATCCATAGCAAATGCCTTCGGTTAAGGCGGATCCACACGACGGACCAAGTCCGCGGGCCGCTAGGTCACGTGATGCGACGTCACGGCCCGCCGCGGTCCGGTCCGGCGCAGAGCACATCCACACGGCGGACCGCCACAGCAGACGGCAGAGCAGACCAAACAGCTTAACTCTCGGCCAGAGTGTTATCACTGTTATGATTCCGGCTCGAGTCCCACAAAGCCGTGAACTGCTCAACGAGGCATACAAAATGAAAAAAAATCATCCTCGTCACTCCAAGAGGACACGGTGTTTAAAAATATATCTGCTGCACGCACGTGTAGGCGGAACGGCGGACATGAAACGACTGGCTTGACTGGCTTTTGCTGAGCCGAAAACTAGATTGAATTTGGCTAGTACACTGTAATTCAGCTGAAGACACTCTGTTGCCGGACAACATTCGTTGGCTGCGCCAAAATCACTGCGGTTTGCATGCGGTCCGCCGCCAAAACGGAAGCGGGAAAAGCCTCGGCGATTTGTTGGACCGCGAGGGCCGCGGTCTTGCGCGGGCCAACGGTGGTACGCACGAACTGGTGACGTCCTATCACGTGATGCGCGGACCGCGGTCCAAAAGAGCGATTTGGTCCGTCGTGTGGATCGGCCTTTATCAACGTCGGCCTCTCCCTGGTGTACGGGATGTCGCTGGAGTATCTGATACGCCTCTCGCGAGATGCGCCCATTTGCAAAATTGCGAATTGCCGTTTGCGAGTCGCAGATCACGTATGTAGCTTTGGTTTGTGTGAGGGTCAGTGCTATGGCCGCTTCCTCTGCCGCTTCGGCATGTGCCGTGTTCACGGTGACGCTCGTGAGGTGGTTGCCTCGGTGGCTAGTAACTGCCGCCACGAAACTCTTCCTGTCTCGATAGGGGGCTGCGTCGGTGAAGACCGCCTCCTTGTCGTTAGAGTAACTTTTGTTCATGTGTTTTGCCCTGGCTTTACGCCTTCCCGTGTGGTGTTGGGGGTGCATATTGCGAGGCAATGGGGGTACGTATAGTTGCTCGCGTATGGGTCTTGGAATGTCTACTTTGACGCCGTGTTGCGAGTGGTATGCGATGCCGAGATATTCAAGTACGTGTCTGCCCGGGCGGGTCTTGGATAGGCACTCAAGTTGGGACACTTGTTGCGCCTACACGAGTTCTTCGAGCGTATTGTGTCGGCCTAGTTCTAAGAGCTTGGTGGAGCTCACTCCAGGCGCAAGTCCCAACGCACATTTGTACGCCTTGCGTATAAGCGCGTTGAGCTTGTTTTTTTCCGCAACCGTCCAGTTGTGAAACGCTGCCGTGTACCTTATCTGAGAAATGACGAAGGCTTGTATGAGTCGGATGACGCTGCCTTCGCGCATGCCCGCGTGTTTGCTGGTGATGCGTCGAATGAGCTGCATCGTGCTGGTGGCCTTTGCCGTTATCTTGCGAAGTGCTTCGCCATTGCCACCCTTATGCTCTATCATCATTCCTAGTACCCGGATTTTCTCTACCATCGGGATGGGCAGGCCGTTCGATGCCGTTAATTGGATCTTTTACTTTTCCAGGGGGGTGTAGCATTTAGGTCGGCGCCCCTTTCTGACTGGTCTATATAGCAGCAGTTAAGATTTTTCGGCCGAGCAGGCGAGTCCCGTGCCCACGAGGTAGTTTTCTACGCATTGGATGGCCTGTTGTAAACGTTGCTCGATCGCTCCGTCGCTGCCCGCTGTCGTCCAGATCGTAATATCATCTGCGTATAGCTTGTGATGCAGTCCTTCGATTTGAAACAATCGGTCGGGCAACCCCAGCAGGACGAGGTTGAAGAGCATTGGAGAGATCACCGAGCCCTGCGGTGTGCCCGAGCTACCGATGTTGATTTGCTCTGGCTGTAGTTGTCCCACTCGCATGCGAGCGGTTCTTCCCGTGAGGAAGTCTTGGACGTAGTTGTACGTGCGCAAGCCGAGATTTAGCTTGTCTATTTGTCGCAATATGGCATCGTGGCGAACGTTATTGAAGGCCCTCTTCAGGTCCAGCCCGAGGATGGCTCTCGTCGAACGCCCCGGATTGTGTATGATTTGGTGTTTTAGTTGCAGAAGGGCGTCTTGCGTGGAGATATGTCTTCTGAACCCAATCATGGTGGGTGGAAATAAGTCGTTGTCCTCGAGGTAATCCGTGAGTCTATTGAGAAACGCGTGCTCCATTAACTTGCCCCCGCAGGACGTGAGGGAGATGGGGCGCAGGTTCTCCAGCTGTAATTTCTTGCCGGGTTTCGGTATCAGTGTGATATTTGCTTCTTTCCATTGCCGGGGTAGCTTGCCGTGCGCCAACACTCGTTAATGCAGTTTGTTAGTTTCTCGATCGACCCGTAATCGAGATTGCGTAGTGCCCTATTGGGTATTCGATTGCGGCCAAGGGCCGACTTGGTGTTCAGCTTTACGAGGGCCGCCTGGATTTCGGCAACGGATAATTCCTCGTCTAGGGTGGCGTTGCTTTCTCCTGAGTAGTCTGGATATATTTGCGGTGGCGTTCGAGATATGTAAAGGCATTCCGCATCCGGTAGGAATTGTTCTTCCGTTCCCCCGTAAGCGTGCATTATTTTGTATATGCCTTGCATGTGTGTGGTATTGGTGTTGGCGGGGTCGATCAGGTACCGCAGTATCTGCCGCGTGCAACGCGTGGTGAGTTGACCATTCATCTCCGCGCATTTCTCTTCATTTCCCATTGTTGATGTTGCAGGTTAAGCGCACGCTTTTCTATTTCTTTGTTGAGCTGTGCTATCTGTTTACGCAGTCTTCTATTGTGTCTCTGCTGTTTCCATCGGTGCTGCAGGTCAGTTTTCGCTTCCCACATGTGCAGCAACCGGGAGTCTATTGTCTCGAGCCCAGCTGTCGACGGGATCGTTTGCGTCATGCGCTCGATATCCCACCGCAGTTGGTTGGTCCATTGTTCTATATCTTTGATGTCTTCTATCTGTTGCTCATCACGATGTTTGCGTAGCCGATTCCAATTGGTGATCTTCATTTGATGACCGACATTGTGTTCCTGCGAACCGCCTTCTGCTTCTATGGAAATAATGTAGTGATCGCTCCCCAAGTCTGGCATGGTGTTTGTACAAGTGACTTTGCGTGTGTTGCACGTGAAAGTAAGGTACGGCGTCGTGTCAGTGCTTACGCTGTTGCCCTGCCTTGTTGGTGCCGCGGGGTCGGTTACCAGCTAGAGTCCGGCGTATTGCACCGTTGCCCATAGATGGGTGCCTTTGGGATGATCGTGCTTGTAACCTCACGCCGTGTGCGCCACGTTAAAGCCCCCCCCCCCCCCCCCAATGAACAGCTGTTGCCCCTTGGCGATGTCGACTGCCCGTTTGAAGAGGACATGGAAGCGGTGCTGGCGGCCTCTGGGACTGCTGTAGACGTTGAGTACGAAGATGCATTTGCGGGTCTTGCGTGGTGGAATTAATTCTACGAGAACGTTTTCGATGTATCTGATTTTGGTGTCGTGTTCGATAGCTGTGTGCGCTCGCTTGACCAGTGTGGTGACGTTTGGTTTCTCCGCCTTACCTGTTATAGACTGGTGCCCCGTGAGTTTGGCGGGACCATTCGTTTCCTGCTGAAGTTGAGAATTTATCATTTTTTTTTTTGCAATGGATTATTTCGGCCAACAGAAGGTAGTGTGTAGCTGCGGTATCCGGTCTTATTGAAGCCCTCCAGTAGCGCGTTGCTTGGAGAGTTGCTTAGAAATAAAGGTTATCTCTTCTTTCTTGCTCTCAATTATTCGACGCTTCCGCCACACATATGGTAAATTAGCCGACACGTAGTGTACGACTAGCAGCGTAAATGAAGCAAAAATCTGCGTATCAGCGACGCTAATGCTCAACTAATTTACGAAGTTATGCCCCCCTTTGCTGTTTGCCGCTTATCTCTTCAACTGCGCACACAGTCGCAGGTTGACGCTAGGTGAAACAACACCGACGTTTTTGCTCCATCAGTCGTGTCTCAATAAAATAACGAGTGCAAAGCATTAGCCATCTCAGCTCCTTTTACTAATCATGGAAAAATAGCAATAGAAAAGCATGGTGCGAGGTCTATCGAATTTTGTCACGCCGGGTGTCCGTTGCTATTGCGAATTTTCAGTTCTACTTCTTCCAGCAAGAGCAAAAAAAAATATTTTGCGGTGTAACGAGAAATCAAAATGTGAACGATCATTTAGACGTTTACTACGCAAATACTTGTTTACTGTAAGGGTCCTAGCGTCGTGACGCTTCAAAGTAAGCTTTTTGTTTGGTCAGCAGCTGTTTATTACGATAAAGTGGACTGCATCAAAATGGTGAGGGCAGCCGTATAAAATTTTGTGGGGTGTCATAATTAACGATGTTGCGCAATGAGACGAAGGGAGAGGACTCGAGTGAGAAAAAAACACAGGATACCTATCGTGTGTGTGTTGTTTTCTCGCTCAACTCCTGTCCCTTAGTGTCTTTGCTCAACAGTGTTAATTATACGGAATCAACTAGCCCATTGCGGAACTTTCCTTAATTTGGGGTGACATAAAATACAACAATGCCGCAAAGAGCGTCATTCAAGGTGGGATAACTAATGCTCTTTGTAAATGGAAAATACGCTGCTTTTATTTTATTTTTGCTAGAACAATATCCTTCCGGAGAGGGTTGGTCTACCGCCAGCGATAGCTGTGAGCTTGAGAGCTGTTTTGCAGAGCACGAGACCGAGGGCTCGACTTCCAGCGGCGAGGGATGGCTTGACGGGATGGGGGTGACAAAAAAGAAAAGCTAAAACAAAAGAACATCTGCGCACTGTATTCGGGTCACATCTCACATATACTGTGGGCAGCTTTACAAAGCTAAATATTCATTAAACGGAAATCAATATTTACGTCGGCGCATAATAGCTATAGTGGGTCTGACAGCCGACGGGGGTAGCCGATATCCCAGTTCACAGTAAGGGAAATTAATGGAGCTGGGCAGGCCATGTAATGCATAAGGGCAGATAGCCCGTGAACCATTAGAGTTATAAAATGGATGCCAGGGAGGGGAAGCGCAGTCGAGGATGATGGAAAATTAGGTGGGGTGAGGAAATTAGGAAATTTCAAGGCGCAAATTGGAATCAGCTAGCGCAAGAAAGGGGTAATGCAAGATCACTGGGAGAGGCCTTCATCCGGCAATGGCTGTAAAAATAGGCTGACGACGACGACGACCACGACGATGATGATGATAATAATGATAATGAAAGTGAAGTTCGAGATTGTGACGAGCGTGCCTTCTTCTTATAAGATAATAAATATGACGTCATGCCGACAAAGTTCATAATGCCATGATAGTGAAACAATTTTGAGCTTGAGAAGAAAAGAGATAGAAAGAACACGAGGGATCATGGACACAAGTTTGTCGCTTCGGTACAACGTGAAGGAATTACACATTAGCAATTTTTTAGATCTTTAAAGAAGCCATTCGTATTCACATGGTTGTGCAACTTCCAAGCTGGGAACAGAGCAAGCAACTTTATTGTCGACTTTGAGTGTGGGCGAAGAATATAGCAAAAATATAAAGAAAGAGAGAGAGAGAAGGAAATGAAAGACAGGGAGTTTAATGGCAGCCAAAATTCTGATGAGCGTTCCTGCTTAGAACATAGCCCTCCAATGACAAATCTTCTCAAGCCCATATATAATCAGACGCAAACTGTTGAGTTTGTGGATATGATTTCGGTACGAATTTATGTAGGAATCTGTTGTGTGGTTGTACGATTTGTAATCTTGGTTCGATTATATCCGGTGATGTTTGACATTTCACGCCGTCCTATAATACACTTGGTCCTTATCAGCGCAACTTCAAGTGTCCGGTTTTCGAACAAACTATGCAGCTTTATCGGTCAGCTATAGTGATAGTAAATTACAAAACAGATGATCACAAAGGAACCTTAATGAATCCTTTAGAATAAAATAAAAACAGTAATAATTTGTTGTAATGGAATATAATCTGAAGCTACTTTAGTACCCATTTAATTCATGTTCCTTGAATTCATACTGTTGCGCATACCTGTGAGAAAAACGAAGACCAGGAAACGGGCTTGCGGTCCCAGATTGAAAAAGAGGCAAAGGACGACGTTCAGTTCTTCAACCAGCTGGCTGCTCTTTAGCTCACTTTCGCGACCTAAAATAAACGTCCCCCTTTAGCCGTAAAGGTGATGAACGTTCTCCTTCGCGCGTAATGGTATCTGCCTTTTGGGGATCAGGGTGGATGCCGTCCTTATCGATGACGTGCCCAAGCACAAGGGTTTGGCGTTCCTGATGCAGTTCAGGACAATTTTCAGACGCGAGTTGTGTTCGGAGAAGCTGCGGCCAAAGATGACGTCGTCGAGGTCGCACATGCAGATGTTCTACTTCAAGCAGCGCAGAGTAGCGCCTATAAATCTCTGGAAAGTTGCCGGAGCAATGCACAGTTCAAATGGCACAACATCAAATTCAAAGAACCCATCAGAAGTTACAAAGGCAGTCTGTGACTTGTCCTCAGGATGCATCGGAATTTGAAAGTAACCGGATCGTAAGTCTACTGAGGAAATGTAAGAGGCAGAATGAAGGCAGTCTGTTGCGTCGTGAATACGTGGAACTGGGTACACGTACTTTTTGTTACAGCATTCAATCGGCGATAATCGACACAAGATCTCCAATATTTATTTTTTTCTTAGCGAGAGTCACTCAAGCTGCCCACGGATTGGCTGACTCATGTACGACTCCTTTTTTACCATTTAGTGCACTTTCTTGTTGATAATCTGCCGCTCTGATTGTAAAACGCGATATGGCTTTTGTTTAATCGGATTGGCTGAACCAGTGTTGTTTGTATGAGTGTTGGAGACGCCGGAATTTAAGTTATTTTGTTCTTCTGCGCAAAGTCGAATACTGAGGCGTGCTTTGAAAGCGCACCGACTAAGTTCGGCCTTCACTCGTGCTGAACGACTTATTTACCATAGAAGAAAGGGCCGTTTCGTAATTGCGGTCGTCCGGTTCCTCAGTCAAATCTGTAAGTTCAGCCATCGATAAGGAGGCGTGTTTGCGGATGAAGGCTAAATTCAAGACATCTGGTAGTATCACGGGTTCCATAGGACAGTTTACGGTCCATAAACCAGCACGTGCACCTTTGATCGACACCACACAATGTGGAACCAACACATTCTTCTTCACACAGTTAATGTGCACATATTCTACGGTAGTATGGAAACTGTCAGAATCGGCGCCATAACAGAACCGGAGCACAAATGGTAGACGATGCAGGTACGACCGTATCGGAAACAAACACACAGTGTAGTTTCCTAATCTTTAGGTTTCTCCTGAAGTCCTGACGGCATCCTACCACCTATGAATGCCTTCCCTGTGCGGCAGTCAGCAGTGGCACTACAGTTGCGCAAGAAGTCCATGCCCAGAATAAGATCATCGGTGGACCTAGGAATAATTGCAAACTGTCGTAGTAACATGGCCTCCCAACAACACGTCAGCACTACACGCACCAATAGGTGTCAACGGCTTACCACTGACTTCACAGAACTTTGAAGCTTTAGCCAAATTTAAACACAACCTTTCGCCCTAACACCCCTTTAAAAGAGACACTCGTAACCGAAATTGTTGTTCCTGTGTCCACCAAAGCCTTCACAAGCACATTATCCAAAACAACGCGCACTTTGTTTCTAGTGCAGCACAGGAGGAATTCCTGCCAATAGCACATCTCCAGCGACCTTATCTCCATCGGCCGCGGTAGCTAGTATTTCGGTGACGGAGGGGACCGAGTGCGACGCAGCGGTCAGGGAGAACGAGGAGCACGAGGACGCGATGGTGGCGTCAAACCCCTGTCAGAGGCCGGGGAGTGATTCCGGGAGCTGCTCGGCCAATATTCGTCGCCAGACGATAGGTGCGCTGGCAACGGGACACCGCGGGTCCGTTCGAAGGGTCGTGAAACTTGGAGGGCTAGCCATACCACGTGGTCATACGGTGGTTGCAAAACCCCGATATATGATCCGGGGCACCGCAGGAGTAACTCACCGGGAGAGGTCGAAACCTTGATTGTTCGCCGATGAAACTAATATTATCATTTTCCCTCGTGTAGTGGGTTGGTTTATCGCGTGTGACATGACGATACATCGGACGTGGCGAAGACGTGCATTGAGCGCGTCGGTCATAGGACGGAGTCAAAGAGCGTGTTGTCGTCCTTGACTCTGGGGCGTAAGTCCCTCGCAGACACTCTGTCGGATGCCCGAAGGAAAGTCGAGGCAAGGGTTCGTGTCCACACTGGCAACCATCGTAACGTCTGTCAACCGACCAAACTTTGGCGTAATACGACGCACATTGAGCGTTTCAAATGTTCTGCAATGCCGAATGACATCGGACACAGATCATTGTGTCCGACACGAGTACGGACTACCTCGTGCGGATTTAACACTTCTTCGATATATGTAGTGCATGTTTCACCTGGTAGCGGCGCCCATTGCAGCAGTGTCTGCTCAGCACGCTTCTTTTTTGCGGCTGAGTCCCCAAAACACGCGTTTAGCTCGTCATCAAAAAGTTCCCACGTCGTGAGGGTGTCCTCGTGGTTCTCGCACCACACGAGTGCGGTATTGGTCAGGGAGAACCCCACATTGGTGAGCTGAGCGGCTGCATCCCACCCGTTGAATTTGCTCATTCCTTTGTACTGGCCGAGTGACTCGGTGGCATCTTCTTCCGTTTTTTCTCCGAAGGTGTGGAACTCAGTAGTACTGCAGTGTAGTGCTAGGCGCTGCCCTTGGAGCAGCTCATTCTCCGGGCATGTCGAAGACGGTCACGGCAGATGGCGGGTAAGTTGACGGCGTCGACGAAGCGGCAGCAGTAATGGCTTCATTATTGCGAGTGCTTACCGAGCACCTCCACCAATCCGTTATGCGCGAATGAGACCGCTTGTCACCTTTACGGCTGAAAAGGGCCGTTTATTTTAGGTCGCGACGGTGAGCTCAAGAGCGTTCAGCTTGATAATGATGACGATGATCATGATGACGACGAATTTGATGTCTTTGGCGCATAACCACTCACGGGGATATGCCAAGAATCGGGCAGACATTACATATGTGTTCAGGTAATAAATTTATAAATCTTTGATGTTGATGAATAAATTAGAGCGAGGAAAATTAAAAACGATTCAGTAGACAGTCATTCAATAAAAAAAGTATATATGATATAGATGAGGCAATAAAAGAAGAATGAAATTAATAATACGGTCAAGAATGAAATCGGTTCGATTCAATAATGAATTTTTCTAAGGTGATGCATACATTCCTCTGTGAGTGCCCAATCAGATACGCTCCGAAAGACAGCAGTACCGGAGTGTTCGATGGCTTGCCCAGCTCTCTCTCTGTAATTTCCACCGTCATTTTTCTCAGGGAGGAGAAACGCCAGCATTCCAATAAGTAGTGGTCAGTTGTTTTTAATGAGTTGCAAAAATACCACAAAGGGGAAATTGACAGACAAGATCGGTGCACGTATAAATTTGGTGGCGGGAGTCGACAATGTCGTCTCGTTAGTGTCACTTCCGTCTGTCTGGTTTTGCAATATTTCCTGCTCCAAGGCAATTGTAAGTGGCGTAGTTCGGAGGATGATGTTAAATTTGCTTTTGATGTTAAAAGGATGTGTGTTGTAAACCTGACAGACGTGATAAAACCAGCTTGTTGAAGAACTGAACGTTGTCCTCTTTCTCTATTCCAATCCGGGACCGTAAGCACGTTCACCGGTTTTCGTTTTCCTCACACATATGTGTAACAATACATTGAAGTAGAAGATGCTTTTCTGTCACTTTTCTACAATAATACCAGCCTCCCTATACCTTCCCCTGCTCTCTTTATTTGTAGTTATATTATTTACATCAGCTCCTTTCAAAATTTTTTAATGTTTTGGTGTTCACATGCTTTAAAACGTTGTGAATTTTTAGTCTTTATTTGAATAGGAATTCACTGAAATTGTGAAACTTCCCTCTCAAGTAATTTCTTTAGGTGAGCGTTTTATTCGCCCCGAAATTTTTCTGTTGGACTTCAACACATGACCAGTTTTACAAAGAAAAATGCCTTCGTGAGCATAGTCAGAAACCTGAGTACTTTCTAAACCTCGAGCGTTATGAAACAGCGGCAAAACGCCCACTCGGTGAAATACTGTAAGAAAGGTGGTTTCAGCGAAATTCAAGCGTTACGGTAGTAGAACTCGGCCCAGCAGAATTACGTAGACGGCCGACTGCTCATCATATTGCAACAAGCTGGGTGGAGTTGGTGGAAACCAAAGTGCAATACACTCTGACGAAGGAACGCCTACGCTGTTTCTTTTTTTCCCCGGCCGGAGAGACTATCGGTATCACGCAGATGCAGAGCAATGGAAGTCCGTTGAGCCGTATATCTCACGCGTTCTAGAAAACAAACAAGAAGGGCGAAAACAAACCTGTCTCGAGACGAACGAGGACTGGGTGAGCCCACTGACCGGGTCCCCTAGATTCGGCCTTCGGGCGCAAGGACAGCTCGTGCTGCCGGAAAGAAAAAACGTGTCCTGTTCGTCGTTGGATCGGCGCTGATATCGCGGCCGGCATCGCCTAAACATCGCGTGCTCGAGCATGATGAAAGAAGGCGAACCCTTTGACACCGATTGGCGGCAGCGTACGCGATGAGGTGGCTAGCCGGCCACTGACAAGCGCTCGGGCCGAGACAGGTGCACCTGCACGAACGAGAACGACGATGGAGGAGACCGAGGAGGAGGCGTCTTTCCGGTTGATACAAGAAATGCAGAAGCAGTGCCTCCACCAATATAGTGAGCTTAACACTGACGATGTTCACTGAAATGCCGTGACTCGAGTTTGTCCTTATGAACTCAATACCCAACGAATGTAGGGGAAGCATAGCAGAAAGGGGCTGTTCTTTTCTGTTGCAACTTAGAATGAGAAAAGAAAAACGTGGACGAAGAGAAAATTTGCAGCTTGTCGGAGTTGAGCCTAGACGTTTCGGACTACGCCTGTGATGCTCTACAATTCAGGTACCGCGGTGCTCGCCATCCCGTTCTCTTACTTCGATATCACGTCCTGGGATCGTCAGTCAGAGCCACTAATGGCAATCGCAGCGGGTGTAGAACAAACATTCGACAGCAGGCGCCCCTTTTTTCTTGCTGGCTCATTTCGCCGACGTGGCAGTTGTTTGCTTTCTTTTTGCTGCGGACACATCTATTCTCGTCATATAAACTCTCAACCACTGGTCAATGGACCACGCCCTCACTAAACCTAGGTGACCTGCCGATTCTCTGCGCACATCCCTGCGTACAAGCAGGTTTATTCTTACACGCAGAATGCACATTTCAGGGCCATGTATCCTGAAAACTTCTCTAAGACCAGCCAAATTGGCCGGCAGCAGATAGTATACTATCTTTCCTTCTTCTATGTTTTGTTAATAATAATAATATATGCGGTTTAACGTGCCAAAACCACTTTCTGATTATGAGGCACGCCGTAGTGGGGGACTCAGGAAATTTTGACCACCTGGGGTTCTTTAACGTGCACCTAAATCTAAGTACACGGGTGTTTTCGCATTTCGCCCCCATCGAAATGCGGCCGCCGTGGCCGGGATTCGATCCCGCGACCTCGTGCTCAGCAGCCTAACACCATGGCCACTGAGCAACCACGGCGGGTTATGTTTTGTTATGCAAGCGTATTGCATTTAATTACTGTAACTACTTTAGCGGAGTGATCATGCAGCGATACGGTTTACAACATCATATTGCCTTTTAATTTCCGTAGTTGTCATTTATGATCAACTGACCGAGGACATTTCTTTATAAGTGCACTAGTAGATCGCTTAAACGTTTCCTCCTTAACACAAGCCGCGCTTTCGAAAATATTAGACATCATCGTGTTGCAGCCCATACCGCAGTGACCTCTTTGTCACTTTCAGCCCTGGCCTTTAAGAGCGAGGGCCTGTCGATTATCTGCGCACAAGTAGATGTCAACGTCCCGAATCGCAGTAGGTCAGCCGGATTAAACTCTCTCACCATCATCGCGATGCCTTTCGGCGCCACTTAGGGCTTCCATTCTTAGCAAGCTCCCAGAGTGATGGTCCGGGTCACTTCCGGTCCAGCGGCGCGCTGCATACGAACTAGGGGGACATCTGTGTAGCGCGGCAAAGGACCCACACCAAGCAGGGCCGAGAGCCTGCCCCATCGATCGGCAACGATCTCGCTCCAATTCCGAGCGGTCGCCTTCGCGCAAACGGAACCGAAAGCGGAAATGCGAGCGTGCACACACGCGCACGCGCAGCCTATTTTTAACACCACGCGCTCACCGCCACCTTGCCTACACGCGCGCACGTAATACCCCACGTCGAGCAACGCGCACGCGCTTTCGAGACTCCCCCCGAGGCGCCGAAGGAACCCGCCCTCCCCCCCCACCCCCTCCCCGCCGTAAGGGAGAGCGGAAAGAAGAAAAAGCTCACTCGTCCAACAATGTTGTCGGAGCAAATGAACGAGCTACTGTACAATAATGTATGTAGCGCGCGTCCAAGTTCGGCCGGCGTGCTCGAGAAGCTACCGGGCCTTTGCGTGAACAAAAGCCGGTGTTTTGGCGTGCCCGTGTTATGAGGAAGTAATCGCGTGAGTGCGTGCCGTGAGGCGGTGGGTGTGATCGCGCTCGGCTATTGTGCATTCCCCGCGTGGTGTGCTTCCGATGAACGATTTTTGGCGGCTAAGAGGAAACGAGGCTTGCCGCGGCTGATCGTTGTTCACCGGGAAACGAGCGCAGCGCAGATTACTGTTTTCGTCGGAGACACGGCGGGGCATTTGACTTGCAGACGCCGTCGCCGAGAGGAGGAACGATGCGGATCCTCCTTATCAAGATGCATCAATCTACCCACGTTTAACGTAGGTAGGTCTACGTGGTAGAGGGACTCTCTGTGGTACAAAAAAAAGAACAATGGTGGACGAAATCGGCCGGTTTGTTTCGGAATCAAAATTAGGTTGGTTGTGGATATCTCTTGGTGTCATTGTCGCAAGTCGTAAGGAAGGAGAGATGTGGGTGCGGTGGTTGAAAAGCATTTGTCGTTGGCGCAGGACACAAGCCACGCGATGCATCGATTTCCTTTAAGGAGTGAAGTGGCGGAACTCTATCAGGGCTAAAAACAACGCCGCTCCTTTGAGAGCTAGCAAATGTATCGAATGGCGTATTTTTCTAAGCGTTTCCTTTAGGAGATCGAGCGTGCAATGAACTGGCAGCCTCAGGAAGATGCGGGAATGGAGTTGCACGTACGTGACCCCGAATGCGGTAATATTGACTTCGCGACACGCATGAATAACTCATTGCCGCAGGTATCGGGAGCATTGCGTAACTTGCTCATGCTACGCAATTTCTTTCCCAGCGCTGTCATCCAGGCAAGTATGGAAGGAGGACAGAACGGTAAGAAAAAAAAAACATGAGACAACCAGAACTTTAGGAAGGAACCGGTATGCCTATGCGGGCAATACTCGTACTGGTGCGGTAATAGTATACCCGGAAATAACTAGAGAAAGAGCGGCAATTTGCTTGCTGTCGTGTACACAAGGAACAGGAGGCCCTGTAGACTTTATGTGAGCTGCAAGAATGCTTGTGATCCAAGTTTTGTTGTAGGTGACATTGTTTTTTTTTGTTCATATCAAAGAACTTGTAACGTGATCCAGCTACAGGCATGCGGAAAAGAGCGAACTATAAATCATTGTTATTCATTCTATGTAATAAAGCTAATTCTGCTGTTGATGCGTTATGCGGGAGAACGCCTCGGTATAATGTACGAGTTACAAATGATAGCCTACGCATCTTAAGCCTTTTTCATGATTACAGAATTGTTTTATTTGCAACTGTAATGTAAT
Organism: Dermacentor albipictus; assembly: GCF_038994185.2. Lineage (NCBI taxonomy): Eukaryota > Metazoa > Arthropoda > Arachnida > Ixodida > Ixodidae > Dermacentor > Dermacentor albipictus. Next base: position 124,542,213 of record NC_091823.1, on the reverse strand, counting down.
TGTTGTAAGAACTAGACTCTTAGTAATCGCGCTTATTTTTATTATTCATATGCAATTATAAAGAAAGTTCGAGATTCTAATGCAACAAGTTACAAATATTCAACTTAAACATTTTGCAGCACAATATATTTTACGCAACTCGCTGCAAAATTGGATGCCACAACCAAGAAATAAGCTTTCATTACCAATAAATCCCAGTAATACTACCATACACAGACAAATATTTGTGCGAAAGTTCCAATGGGATGCATGCTTCATTTAGTGGAGTGAAACTTAATTGTGTGAAAAAAAGTGCTGCTCAGAATTGTTTTGATCCAGATGTCAACAAAAAAAAGTGTTGACGAAAAATACATAAACATAAGCGGGCGATGAACTACATAATCTTCTAAAACTTTAGCGAAGGATAAATGCGTGGCTACGTCACGTAACAGTTGCTAGAGCCCTTGAGATGTTTTCTCAATAACGCCATCATAATTGCGGCGGGGCGATGAGCTGGTGGTAAACCGATTGGATCAATCTTCTAAAGAACACGCTCCTATATGATATACGCCTTTCATTTGCGTTCTATGTTTTCAGGGCCTGTATTTGGCAAACTTTGGTCATCAGGGTCAGTGCTTTGTTGCCTCATGAGACATACCGCTATTCTGATGCGATCTCATGTAATTATAAATTCAGAGACCAATTTCGTAGAAACGGGAGCTCAAGATCATTGCAGCCATTGTTGCGCTTGTGTTAGTACGTATGCTACATTCAAGAGCAGTTACCTCTCGTCGAAGTACCTCACTCTGGAAACACGCAGATGCACTGATAAGTATGAGGGATGCCGTTTCATAAGCCGCAGTTGTATTCTACTGCACACGTTCCGCCACGCACGTATCAACCTGCCTCACGCATTCAAATTTTTTCACGCGACACATGTATCTGCTAATAGTATTATACACTTATGAGCGCGAGCGCATAAGTAGAGGTTGGAGAAATAACTTAGCTATTGTTGCACTTTCAGATCCCTGAGTGAAAATTATTAATTTCTAGGGAAGGATAGAAAGAAACGGAAAAACTCTTTGGAGCTCTTCATCAAGACGTGAAACTGTTGGCGTCAGTGCGACGTGAACTTCTTTGTATTACATTGTATGTACATCACTTTCTTGTCTATGAAAAATGCGCACAGTTATCAAGTTTAGCCCGGATATATTTTGAGCACACCTGAATCATTTTCCTATTTGTAAACAACTAATAAGCGATGAAGAGTTGCTGAACAATCTACGACGTCACCAAAGCCCGGAACGGCAACTGGTAGTCGCGCCACAACTCTTTCTTGTCATCACACTTGCTCGTTTGCGGAGCCCCCTGCGGATGGTGTGATTTACCTGACGAAAATCGCACCACCACCATCTAACTATCGATTTCAAGTGAACATTTCTTTGAACTGCCTCTTGAAGCACACCTATACTGCATCTGGCACACAAGATCGCTTCTCTTTTACGGCCACCTGCGCTGCTTGCCGTCAGACGATTTATTCGGCAGGCAATCGAGGTTTTCTGAGTTTCTTATTCTAGTCCGAGGATAACGTGATTTTTCATGTGCCTTACCATGACCCAAGCGCACCTTACGGCCAAAGTTAAGCCAATGGTCTTTCCAGACATATGTGAACTTGCCACGTCAAGGTAGATTCACACAAAAACTACCATTTTAACTTAGCAGCCTCCCTGGCAAAGCGGTGGCACCCGATCTGAATCGGTGATCAGAGGCACTGTTTCATCAGCCACAAAGCTTAGTTTCTGGGAAAAACGCATGAATTTACTTTGTTTTCTTTGTAGATTATATGCGAAAGGTGGACTGATATCGCCCTTTCTTTTCATAATATAAGGTTGTGGTGTAGCGATACCAGCAGTAATGGAGGACTGGGCAGCCATTGTACATAGGGAGTATAAGCGAATATCTGAGCAAATAGCAACAGCAATTTTCAGCTACTATAGTTATTCACAAGTTATAAAATACCGCTTAACAGTGAGCATAAGAGCGGAGACACAACTACTACACTATTATTAATTCCGTGTTTGTCAGAAGTAATCAAAGAAAAAGATTCGGTAACGTTACGTGCAATTATTAATCATTTCGGGGCCATCATTACTTGTGAGAATCATACTACGCTTCGCCACAAGTATGCCACTAGGAGAAGAACAAACAATAAAGGTAATCTATAACATCTGATCGTTAGAAACTCTAATTTCAGAACATGTCAATTTAGTACAGCACAACGACATGATTCTTCCTGATTTTTTCAAATGTCCATGCGTCGCGCCAAGCTGTAGGTATGCCTCTGTGCGGTATTGAGCGGCACAAAAATGATCCTCAGATATTTCTTGGCCATAGTTTACATCGTCATGATGACAAATTACGTGCGTGCGATAAACCCACGCTGCTTCGAATGCCTTTATTTGTTGCCGAAAACTCCTCTGAGAACTTTCTGCCTTTTATCGCCTGCATTTCTTATTTAGACTTACGAAATCTGAACTTCTGACCTCACTCAGAAAATTTGGACTAGGCAAGGCTAATGCGTACTTTTCAGGCAACTACTGGTTGGACATGACATTCGCGTATGAAACAAGTGTAGATATTAGTTTCAATAAATGATTGAACACATGAACACGCAAAGTCAAGGTGATAATAGTGACATGCCAAAAACTGAACTATAAGTGCAGTAGCTTTTCTAGGAAACAATTAAGAGTTCGGAACTTGTAGTGAGACTTTTGAAGCACTGATGGACTGTCTTTACTTACGCCAAGTGTACCTTCATCATGAGAAAAAAAAAAGAACACTCAGTGAAGACAGCATCATCTCCCTAACATGGATCCCGGCCCATGCGGGCCCTGTCCACCCACACCTCCCCAATCTCAACGAGGTCACCCACTCCATTGCGCGAGGCCTAGTCAACCGCGCCGGAGTCACTGGAGATGAGTTGGACACCAGGGACAGTCTGACAACTTATAACGATCTTGTTAAGGCCTTTTACCTGAGTCGCCGAATCTTCCCCCCGCCTCACCCAAAGTTCAGCCGGGCGCAGGCTACCACCCTGCGTCTACTACAAACAAACACGTACCCTTCACCCGCCCGCCTCCACCTTATATTTCCGGACGTCTACACTACCCCCAACTGCCGGTGCTGTGGAATTCACCCGGCTACGCTTTCGCATATGCTATGGGAGTGCCCAGCACAGTACGCACAGACTAACACCACGACTCTCTCGTCGAGGTTGCATGAGGCTCTGCGGAGCTCCACCCTCGACGACCAAACCTGGGCGACCCAGCACGCCCGCGAGGCGGCGGCGAGGCAAGCCCTCGACGTCCCTTCGTGGGAGGCGTAGGCCCGGCCACCATAAAGTGCTGGTTCTGCAATAAATGTTTATTCCTCCTCCTCCTCCTCAGTGAATAAAAATGTCTGAAAGCGGAAATTGCAGAACACCTGAAGGGTCAACAAGTTCACAACGTAACTAAATAGAAAAGCATACAATGCCGGCATTCTGGTGATGTAAAGTACGGGGAAGAAACTGGGAGGATTACAAAAAATGTCGGGACTGTCAGATTTCTGAACCACACTGTATGCGACGACAACTTTCTGTGGTAGCGCAGCCAAAGTTACGAGCACACGCTGGCAGGTGCGAAGCTTCTTGTTTGGTGTTACTCAATGCCAAGCATTGCCAACGTTTATCTCGTGGTTTACAGGACCAGGAAATCCTGACGTGGCCACCAGAAAGCCTAAACGAGGAAGAGCATGTAACGGAAACCGTTTTCCTAAGCAATATTTTTATTTGTTATGAAACAAACCTTGGACAAAAAAAAAGAAAGATTACAGTCACTTTAGCTGTCTAAAGAGCATGAAGGCGAAAGCCTGCGCACTCACGAAGCATTCCCTAAATTAATCGATATTCTCATTCGAATCCGTTGTCACTTCCTGTTACTCGTTTTCTCCCACCAAAGATCGGGGATTACAGTGCCCTAATTAACTCTAACATAATTAACTGTGGCTTAACTGACTTCGCCATAATTGTCATCAAAGGACGTCGGTTCGAGTGCCTTACTTAAGTCAATATTAATTAACTGTGACTTAATTAATACCAAAGGAAGTGGGTTCGAGCGACCTAATTAACAGCAATGGTTGTGGATTCGGCTATCAATGGCTTCGCCAATAATTTTGCTACCATTGAATTTTGGTACCGCAAACGCCGGGCGGTCAATTTTTTTATAACGCCGGACACCGGATTTTTCGACCCATGCGCCACTTATGACTTTCGCCATAATAAATAGTAATTGGCATGACTTTTTTTTGCGCTAGGGAGCTTCCATGCAGTTAGCATTGGTGGACTACACGCAGATCCGCAGTAAAAAAGAATGTGTCCTTCGGCTGTGACGCCGCAGAAAGTTGCTACCAGGCATTTGTAGCGCAGAACGTACATCCATGGAGAAGGCTTAAATTGTCAAAAAACAGTTACTGCGGCAAAATTACTCGTCACAGCCGTACAAAGAACTTCTAGCTGACCTCCAACTTGGAGCTGGTATAATGCTGGTGAGAAACAAAAATAAAGGATTTACTGATTAAAACAATAGAGCACGCAGGTTGTTGTCCGTTCGAATAAGACATACGTAAGGTAACCTTTATATAACCTTTATGTTATCATCATTCATTATTACGTGTCAAAGCAAATTCGGTGCTGCGACAAACATTGCCCTGCACTTACGTTTGACACCGATCCGCCGTCGCACGAAGACCTTAACTCGCCGAACGAAAAGCCTCGCGTAACTCCGCTTAAGAGCTACGCTGTAAAAACATTGGGCAGTTTCACCCTAAAGGTCAAGCACTGAGAGCGTTATTCAGATTTAGCGTTTCATTGAGGCCCCTAAATTGGTGAGTACGCGAAGGCAGCGTGGTGCTACACATCACGGAAATCAACGACTTCCGCGCAACCGAAACAGCACCCTGGTATCTCACGACGCTAGTGTGATCAGGAGCGCTGGAACGAGCGTTGCAGGCGTCACACCTCGATGGTGTACAAGGTGAGACAGAAGGAAAGCCATCACAGTTTGCAGCTTGAAGTGCACTGCCACGCTCACACCACTGTACAGCCCACGGTGTGGGCAGCACAGGGCTGCAGGGTTTCTGCGCACAACGCTGACGCGATCAACGGAAGGCGGAACGCTTCCCTGGCTTCCCTGCAGAGCCGATTGAGTGGAGCGCTGCCAGTTCCTCCAGAACCTCCAGGTCCTCGCGTAAAAGCTCTTCCATGTCTGGAAATATCAATTCTTGTTCCGTGAACTCGACGCTAGATCTAGGTTACGTGTTGTGGCGACAATGAGCAAAGGGACCGGCGTCTAGGAGCGTTCGCTTGCCAAGGCGGGCTGCGTGACGAAATGCTCCCTCAACTTTTTCCTTCCTCCATGCCTAAGGGCATCGACAAATGTCAACCGATAGTACTAAGACTTACCGCGCGCCCGGACGTATCCTCCGTGCTCTGAAGTTTTCACCACCAGTTGGCACGTCACTCCTTGCTTCAATCGCGTTGCGCGATGCTCCCTCTTAACTTTTTCATCTCTCCATGGCTACCAGTCCCCCTAGGTTTTGTCGTTTTTGCAGATAACACGTTCCGCGTCTCTTCAGACCATCCGTGCGTCAGCGGCGCATGCGCCGACAATATCGGAGGAGAACAACCATGATGGCACCGACGGGCATGGTGAAAACATGCCTCGAGCGTCCCTGTATAACCCAACGAAATAAAGTGCATTTCGTAACGTCACAGAAGATATCAGTGTTCACGAGAGTACCAACGCAGGTCGTTGAAATTGTCTGTGTGATTCAGAGCCGAAAATGGATGTCGCCAGATTATCTAATGCCTTGTGCATATATTCGGCACTCTATGAAAGAAACAGAACGGGTACCAAATAAACGCGACCGTGGACTTCGGTGCCAGGGAATTAGGTGGACTGACGATATTAGGAAATTTGAAGGCGTTGCAGGAAGTCGGCTTCCGCATGAGCCAGAAGGGTCACCTGACTGCCTCGCCTGCAAGCAGCGCTCCCGTGCGTCAGCACATGGTACCACAATTACCACCGGTACCGTACCACCGCGTGGTTTTTACAGCTGTGTTATAGACGGCATTACATTGGGAATCGGCCCCCCCAAGAAAACGGGTTTGACAGCCACAAGAAATGGCACTTAGTTCCTAAAGAGTGCTAAACGCATTAAATATCAAACACTGCTTACTGTGCTCAGTTGAACACGTCGTGGCGGCTCGGGGGCTCTAACGCTTTTGCTGCGGAACACTATATGCGGGTTTATTTCCCCACCGTGGTAACCGCATGTCGACAAGGCGGAGAGCAAAAATGATGGTGCTTTAGGTACGTTGAAACTCTCACGTGGTCAAAGTTAACCTGAAGTGACGCTTCGGGCCTGTCTCGTAATCCATGAGTTGCCTAATTTAATGTTTTCGGTCTATACTGGTATTAGAGAAGTTTCTTGGTATTTTGTCTGATTTTCGCCCTTCTTGTGTCCTTTCGCCCTTTTTTCTCTCTAAAATATGCCTTGCGGCTACTGCAAAAACTTTAGCAGCATTACGTATATTCATTAAGCTCTACACCGTGCAATTACCTACGGACGCCACCAAATATTAGGAAAGCCATTCAAAATCATGTGTCTTGCCATCGTGAATCTGGCCTCTAAGCGAAGATTGTGGATTCGTGTTCTTCCAAGCGAATTTTTCAGGTTTTCTACTGTATGATCAGAACCCGACGTTGGAGTTTCATGAACAGTTTTATTACAAATAAAATGTAAATGCATAACGCCATTTCTGAAGAAGTGTACGCAATTAAGTGCGAGTAGCCATATAAGTAAGGTAGTTGGAGAACACGATTATGCATGCGTATTCCCTCTGTTCCGGGCGAGAACTATCTGGCATGAATTGGCTGTGTCAACTTGAAATAATTTCGGGGCCTTATCTCTTCGTACTGCCAAATAGGAAGCTAAATATTCGGAACTTAAACAGCCATCAATGTTGTTATCCAAGCCACCTCAGCGTACTAATTCTACCTGCAGTGGCGCTGACATCCTGAGTGAAGCCTACTTTTTTTATGCATAAACCTGTGGTCCAATTTTATTGCCATAGCAGTTACAGGGGCACTACTGCGGCGGTATTCTGCAAGAGTCCACCTAGTGGACCGTCCATTTCGGCCGCTGCTGACTGGATAGGGCCGCTCGTCTTCTCTCTCGTACAGCTGCATCCAATCAGCAGTGGTGGCCCCTACAAAACACCCCCTTCCCACGGTGAATTTTCACCGCTATCGTCGTTGACGCCGTTGGCGTCGACGAGGCGTTCTTTACTGTCGATTCTCTATGCTAGAGAGCTAGATGACACTATATTCAAGCGCCAAAGCTGTTCTACCCAAGTTTTATTTTCTTTACTGATTTATTCATAGGATCTCAGTGATTGCTGTACACAAAACAAAAATCACTAACCATTTCATTCACCGCATGTGCCCTTTAACTTAAATGAAAAAAAAAATGGAAATCATTACAAGGGCTTAAAATAGAAGGAAATGAGATTTCACTGGTACCTAAGCCCGTGTCTAATATTTCACTGGGCGCTCACTATTGCCACGGTTCTTCTATGTGCAAGGAATTTGCTAAATTAACGCAGACAGTTTCCTGTTTGCCTCATGTACGGAGGTTTGATTTCGTCTCGGGCAGCGTCACAATTAGTATGCTACGTTTCAGACATCAGGCGCAACGCTGTGGAAGCTACGCAAGAAGTTCGGGAGCGAAAATGTATCACTCCGCACATTCCGTCCATGCCTTGCTGCACGCCAAAGACGTATGTTCGCTCGAGCGTACACGTGAGGCTGCCGCGACGGGCTGCCAATAACAAAACTCGGAGAGAAACGTATTGAAAAACAAATTGACATAGAACAACTCATTAGATAACCCTATACCACAGTTTGCTTGTTTATAAGGATTCAAATGTTTTTTTTTTCATTCTCTACTGAGCTATAAAGAACAGCTTGGCACAATTACGATCAAAAAGATAAAACTACTCGAAAGTGCGAAAGCAGCCACTGCAAAAACTATGTCTCCCTGGCCTCCAGAGTTGCACCTGATCCCTTATATGGAGTACATAACGTCGAGGTCTGACGCATAAAACGCCGCTATCGTTCTCAGAGACCTGGTAGCCTCCAGGACGCCGTTACTTCGCCCCAAAATGCCGTACCCACATGTACTTACAACAACGTCCGAGGAGTTCAAAAGCAGCACTGAACCTTGCTATGTCTGTCTGCTTTGCCATTCGGGTGAAACTGGCACTTTTACATCTGAGCCGTATACCTCTATCCCCCAATGCATCTGCGATGTCAGTGGGCAAAAATGTCGGCCGATCCCGGAGGTCGTGCAATACCGAGCCGACCCGCGGCGGAGGTGAAGCAGACCTCAAGCACTACACCCCTAATAACATTAATAATAACTCGTAACAAATGAAACACGTCCATAAGATTTCCATGTGCTTTTCGTGTTTGTGCGCCGACAATAACGAAAGGTGAGCGTCGGCCGATCAAGGTCAATACCGGGGCGACCCGCGGTGGAGGTGAAGCAGGCCGTAAGCACACCGCCCCTAATAATAATAATAATAATAATAATAATAATAATAATAATAATAATAATAATAATAATAATAATAATAATAATAATAATAATAGATTAAATAAATAAATCGAGATGCATTGTTTCTACTCGCTACAGACACGTACCCAAGGGGGAGCCCGGGGGGGCCCGCCCCCCCCACATTATGACGCATACTCCCCCCCCCCAACCTCCCCACCTACGCCACCACTCCTCACAGACATTCCTAAAGCGCCGCCACATCAATGTTGAGACTTGACAGCTATTCGGCGGTCAACATTTTGCTGCCTTTTTCACTCCTTTTAGAGTTATCGGCGTTTCTTGGGATGTGAAGGCCAGTTTCCTACCCGATTCGGTGCCCGGGCGATTAATTCGACATGCATTCAGTTGTCACCGTCTATTCAACGGTCACGCGCATCGTTGATACTTCGTTAGTTCCACCTTCTTCGTTTAGACTGATCCAGGGACCAGGAAGGGGATTCAGTTCGTTGTCAGGTCGTCTGTATGCACGTGGAACGAGTTGCAGCCAGAGAAAATGCCAATTGCGCTTAACTTTTCTTTTTGTTTCATTATTTCCTCGAGTGACGGCTCCCCGTGACGCTGACAGATCCTCGGAACGATATACCCGGGATATGGTTTAGATTAGCTGGAAAATCAAATAATGCGAGACAGCGTCCGTCATCAAGCCCTGCAATAACCCTTAAACTCATAGGCAATATGATTGTCACCCGTTAACTCGTCTGGTTTTTCCCTAATTGTACAGCTCTTTTCGAGCAAAATTGCCAACTGGAAACAGGAGTCGCAACGATTTGGGAAATTAAGCGATCTACTAAGGGAGAGAGCCAAGGCAACAGCCAAACTGGAAGGAAAAGCGAGAATTAACAAATTTAACCGTTGTTTCTGAAGCCATTTATAGATCAACATATTTTTATTTAAAAAGGAAGTAGTGAAAACGTCTCCGGAAGTAGAGGACAATTTCGTCTGCTCTGAATGACGCTTCTAAGTTATCATTATAACCGCTTAACGTAGCACTTCCCTGCTGTGCTTGTGTAGGTTTTGTTCTAGTCTTCCGAGGTGGGCGCAGTACGTCACGAGACGTACGTTTGAGGGATTGCCAGTCGTTTGTGCGCAGGCGCGAGTGAGAGCGGGCACGAGAAAAAAAATTGGAGGACGCTTAAGCTTCGCCTTCAAGAGTGGAACGCGACAGCGTTCCCGTCGACCCGCCAAGGGGTGTAAGACAATGGGCTACAGGGCAGCCATCACTTACGAGGCGCCCCACATCGGACGCGGTGAGCGTCGAGCCATATGGTCGAGCAACGCGGCGTTCGGCGCAGCAACGAAACGTGCGCCTGAGCAAGCGGAACGAACCGAAGAACTCGGTATCTCGGAGGGGGAAATGATGCACGCCAGCCAAACGTCGTGATCGGCACGGGCAGAGAGATAGACAGATAGCGATCTAAAGAAAGGAAGGACGCTTGATTCTGCAGAGGGAGCAAGGCGAAGCGTTGTCAGGGGAGAGAGAGTCCGGGCCGCGAACTGCCTCGCACCGGTCCTCGCAGCTCCAATGCGCGCGTGGCGCGCCATCTGTCCGGGCAGCGCCGTACATGGAGAGGAGGGGGTCTTCTGTGTTTGCCGCAAGATGGCTCTGCGTGTGCGGAAAGCGCAGAAGAAATGCAGCGGAAACGCACTTCGCTACTCGTGTAATTGCGACTTCTGTAAGTTACATGTTCGTAATTACCGATATACACCGCAGTATAACTTTCCACGGCTCGTTTCGAAGGCAACACCGCATTCACTAGAGGCGCGTTTGTACCGCTTGGAAGCATCGAGCTCGTGGCTGAGTGGTAGCGTCTCCGTCTCACACTCCAGAGACCCTGGTTCGATTCCCACCCAGCACATCTTGGAAGTTGCTTTTTATTTATGAAGTACCTGCCGTGATTTATCGCTCACGGTCAACGCCGCCGACGCCGACGACACCGGCTTTTCTGCGACACGAGCTCCTTAACGCTATCGCGTTAAAAATCTGGGGGCTTTTGCTCCCTAAATATATGACTCTGCCTATAGGCACTACAGAGGAGGTTTCTTTGAGCGCGTTGTGTTCGTTTGTCCCCAGACACATCGGCGTTGCGGAGTGCGGTCGAAACGCTCAGCCGATGGCTGCCCGCGTGGTGAGGTGTTGTATAAGTCGCGGGTCTCTTTTTTCGTCGCGACGATAGATTGGATTTTTTACAAGCACATGTAACCGGCAAACGGAGGCCTCAGGAGAGCACGTGAGGTTGTAAAAATTAAAGCAGGTGGCGCAGGATCTCCAGGGCAGCCAAGGGGTAGCGGGGGGATCAAAGCTGGAAGCAGGGCGGCCCGTGGGTTGGGGCCGCGGAGGCCGAAGCATGCCAGAAGATGTCCGCATAAAAAATTGGCTTTCCGCGATAGCCAATCTGATACACTCCTGGCATGCGCAGGCCACGGCGAGCCCCAACACACGGACCAGTCCGGGTTCTAGCTTTGGTGTCCTCGTTGCCGCTGTGCTGTCCTGGAGGCGCCATCAATAATGCGAAATAATGACACGTTGCTACGATTAGTAAAAAACACGATTGAATAAATATAATTACGTCAAGCCGCCAACTTGTGACGCTAAGTTCAGCACTACCGCACCCCATGACATTTTTCAATATATGCGGCGCGGGCTCTACTACGGTCGCTACTGCTCCCACAGAAACATCTGTGATGTTATTTCAAGGTACATCGGCGTAAGGCGCGAGAAAGCTATGATCCGGCACGACTGACTTAGCACGAGCGCCGCAGCTGCGAGACAGTCCGTCCAACGGAGCGGTCGCCAAATCGGTCGTCAATTTATATCATACCTATTTTACAGCGCCGGCAGCCAGCGTCCGAGCGTAAACAAACTCGACCTGACTACCACTATGCAATTCCCGCATGCCTAGAGACGAAAACCTACAACACGCGCTAGGAAACTACGGAAGAAACCTCCTCCGTAGTGCATAGGCAGAGTCATACATTCAAGGAGCAAAAACCCCCAGATTTTTTTTCTCGTGCCCGCTCTTACACGCCCCTATACATTACCGGCTGGCGATCCCTCAAATGAATTTCTCGTCAGTACGTCGAGAATCGCAGCTTCCTGCGCCATACGCGTTTGCACGCGACTGGCGGCCACGCATCGTCACGCAACTTGCCAAATAACAATACGAGTCGCTTGTGGCACTTGTTAGAGCATTAAACGAGCGATCCAATATAACTGTGATTGTTCCGCAAATATATATTTCTGTATACTTCTTGCAGAGCTCATTAGAAAAACACCGCTATAGTCGGATACAACTTAAGCCTGCAATGAAGCCCCGCCCACGCCCTCATAACCGTCAGCCACTGTTCCTCCGCGAGGCTACAAATAATTCGTACTTCAAACTCTTTCTGTTACCCAAATAAAGCGGTAACTACAAAGATAAAATTATCAGCGCGTAATTTTATACCTCTTTCCTCGCCTATTATAGTGGAATGGCGAATGCCTAATTTTTTATTGAACTGAAAACTTCAGTTGGCAGTGAAGTTTCATGAGTAAAATGGGTGTAGCAGTGAAATGAACTGCACCGCAGACTTTGAAGATTCTACACGTTTTATCCATGTCTTTTGCACACCCCATTGCTTCCGCCGATGAAAATACTCTTACAGCAGACGCTCCGGAGCTATCAAGTACGACGCCATTTTGAAAAGACCGCATGACGACGATTTTGTTTGCTTCTGTGATTGGCTGGCGGAGTTATCTAACTCCACGTGGTCCGTGTGCCTTTGTTGCCAGCGGCTTTTTTTTTTCATTGCTATTCTACTCAAGTAATATTTATTTTACACTTTCGCTTCTTTACTTGTTCTTGGCCGTGATCTTTCTGCGCTTCCTTTCTGCGCGAGTTAATTTGACGTGGTTCTTTGTTTGCCAAGTAAAGGAGAGGTGTATCGCACAGGCCTACCTGTAAAATACGTCTTCTTTCATTTCTCTTTTGTGGGTTTACGCGTTTTTATGGTGAATGGTGGGCGTTATTCCAATTTGTGCTACTAAAGGTACCCCCCTCATTTGTATAGAAAAGTTACCTTGGATTGCCCCATCCCCCTCCCAAAAAAAATCCTGGGTTCAGGCACGTACCTGCACGTGCCTGAACCCTGCACGTGCCTGAATCATCGAGTCAGGCACGTGCCTGACTCGCTGATTATGCTAGAATCGTTTCTGAACAGCATATGAACTTACGAGCAGGAGACGTTGACATATACGCAAAGTACAAAATGTATGTACCACAATTCGCTCTTGACTCGCAAGAGAGCAATGCCACCGACTGTGAGAATGATTGTGCCGTACTAACAAAAGAGGAATTTTGATATCCACTGTCTATATATCTCCAGGCACATCCAAGTGTGTATTGAGAAGTTCATGACCACGCGCTTTGCATGGGTTAGCCGTGATAAACTTCGCCTGTGATTATTGTTGGTGACTTCAATGTGGACATTCAAAAACCAGACAAAAAGTGGTTCATTCAGTTTGTGCTAGAAGATTTTGCTTTGAAGTGCCTCACTCATCCACATTACTCAACTGCTCAACAACGGTCGTGTATGGATTTAACTTTGGCCGAAATTCTGTCTAAGGTTGTAACTGAACCAATAAGTGTATATCACAACAATTACAAAGCTATTGTCACTACCATTACCAAATCATGAAAATAAATACATGTACCCCATGCATGTCAATATGTGATGTCTCCTTGCATATCAAGAGCTCCGAATCTGCTATTGTATAGGCTACGATAAATGGAAAGTAACACGTGATTGTTCACGACGATAGTAGTATCTTAATCAGAGCAAAAATGGGTTTATCACCGAAACAGTTTCCCAAGAAGCTGAGTATTGGTTCTAAAACCAGTAACACAGAGATACCCGCGCACCAGTATGTGTACGGCAAATATAAACCACGTGAGTATCATACAGAAAGTGTGAGGAAATTGTCTGTTTCCCTTTCCTATAAACTAAGGCCTTATCGTGCCCCTCCTGGGATGGCGGTGGACCGGCTTCGGTTTCGGTACATCATTTTCACCCCTGCAATTTTTTTAAACTCCTTGCGCTGCAACAGAGCTGGCCAGCAGTTCACGAGGAGCAAATGACACAATCCTGAGTGGACGTCTGATAAGATGCAAAAAAATACCAGTCGCTACATATATTTTTATATACCGGGTGTCTGACGCAACTTGAGCCAAGGCTTTAAGAGTGAAAGGCGCGTCGGAAGCGGATGCAACTGAACGCATACTATACGCAATAGCTTGTAGTAACTCGGGTGTTCTTTCCCCATAACTCACTCATTGATTAAATTTATTTGCCCGACTTTTTAATTATTGGCTTAGAACCCCAAGTAGGGGCGCTATAACGTAAAACTATTCCAAACTTTTCTATTCCAATTCTGCTATCAGCCCTCCACGATTGGTCAAAAACTTTTTTCGACCACGCCCACTTCACCTGTCTGTCCCGCGACGTCATGAAAACCGCGATACCTCGCCATCTGATATGATGTGTACACACTGATTATGCATGATTTGACCATTAGCCTTCGGCTATTGATAAAAAGTTTTCGGGCTGCACCCACTTCATCTGCCTGTCATGCGACGTCACAAAACCGCACAAACTCACCGCGTCAAAGTGACGTGTATGCGATAAAGATGCATTAATATGCCGAACAAAACTGAATTTTCTTCGGAATAGCCGCAGGCTGCCCCGTTCCGAAAGGAATAAAAGATGGCTGCCGCCGATTGCTGAGACGCATGGCTACTCGCACCTGCCGGAGAGCATGGGTGTATTTGCGTGTAATAAAACTTCTTACGTGGCCGTGTAACATTTTTGAGCCCTTTCGGCACGTTTACCACCTCATTTTGCCAACTCTTCTTTGCTGAGGGTCAGTTTTAGCGTCATTCTTAAGCTTCCGTTGCATGCCGCCGTGATTTTCGACCAGCCACCACAAGCTAAGTAAGGGAAAGTTGACCAATCACACACACCAGCACCACCCTCTTCATCCGGTTATCGATTTTCAGTGCACTGGCTCTGCCCCAGTGAATCTCTCTCCACTTGAGCGTTCTCCTCGCCTCTTGTTAGCCAATTAGATACGACAAGCCGCTCCGTTTAGGCAATGTTATTCGTTTTTAAAGCAAACAAAATTACCTCCTATGAGCGAGGAGAGCGTTTGATTGGTCTGCTCAGACAACCCTGCAGGTGACCGCCCGGTGCTTGCGTCAGTGGTTACGCAAATTTGACGTCAAGAGATTGGAATAGAAACATATTTGAATGGTTTTACGTTATAGGGCCCTAGGATACGCAGATTTGTAGAGGACCTTCAGAAACCACCGATCGAGTTGTTTCCTGTATGACATGTCTCACGTAGTCCTTTTTTCGATGTTGCAAAGAAAGCTCGACGAAATATGAAAAAGGTCACATGGCGCAGCGCTTGCGCAGCGGCATCGCGCTGCTGTCAAGCGTGCGTTCGCTGAACAAGGCTGGCTGCATGGCGTCTGGCGACGAGGAAGTGGCATGTGTGTTTAGAAGAAGTTTGTTGCAACCTGAGACGATGCGAATACTGAGTGACAATCACGGCACAATTCCACCAGGACGATAAGATATACACAAAATGAATCACTGTATACACGGCACGTTTTCAAAGTAGTGTCCGAGTCCTCACTCACTAACATATAACCACATAGACCCACGGAAAGGCATAGTTACACATGAACTAATTGTCACATGTTATGAAGTTTGTAGGCAGCTGGGCCAACGGCTCCCTTCGGATGACGGCGCAAAAGCGTGCTGCTGGCCAAGAGCTGCGGAGGAGGGCAACATTGACGAATTCTTCGTCATTAAGGAGAGGGTAGCAGTAGTCGTAATAAAACCTAATAAGAGCTATAGATTAAAGGTAGTACAGGCCTACGCTCCAACCTCTAGTCATGATGATTGATGATGAAATAGATCAGTTTTGTGAACATGATGAATTATCCATGAGATAAGGTCAAACTCAGTTTACTGTGGAAATGGGCGACTTCAATGCAAAAGTGGGGGAAAATAAACTGCTCAACAAGCAATTGCTAACTACGGCGTCGATTCTAGGAACACTTGAGGAGACATGTTGGTAGAATTCGCGGAAAGAAATAAGCTGCGAATAATGAACACCTTCTTCAGGAAGCGTAGCAATAAAAGGTAGACCTGGAAAAACCTTAATGGTGAAGCAAGAAATTAAATTGATTTCATACTTTCTGCCGATCGTAGCAAAGTGCAGGGCTTAGGAGTGCTATGTAGGGAAAAGTCCATTAATGTTAAGTTAGTGAGGTATAGGATTCATCTCAATATCAAGAGAGAAAGAGTAAAATATATCAAGATGAAACAGGTCAACCTAGACGCAGTAAGAGCAAAAGCAGACATGCAGCCTTAGAACAGAGAGATGAAGATGACATAGTGGTAAAAAATGAAACCGTAACTAGGCTGGCTTCAGAAGCAGCAATTGAAGTGGGACGTGACGCACCAAGGCCACCTATTGGTAAGCTTTCCCAAGTAACGAAGGACCTAATAAAAGAACGACAAAGAATGAAAGTGTTCAACTCAATAAATCAGACAAAATTCGAAGCACTGTCAAAACTGATCAACAAAGAGAAATTAAGGGATAGTCGAAATTTTAACCTACGAAAGACTGAGGAAGCGCTAAAACATGTACGCAGCATGAAATCAAAAAGAAAACTTGGCCTAGGACAAGCCGAGATATATGCATTGAAAGAAAAGCAGGGTAATATTATCAGTAATTTCGAAGGCAGTAAAAGCTGCGTAAAAATTCTATACTGACCTGTACTTCAGGATTCAGGATAACTCCTTTCGAATCAGTAATGAACAGGATACAGAGGCCCCTTCTATAAGTGGTGATCAAGTTAGGAGGGCCTTGTAAGACATGAAACGGGGAAAAGCGGCAGGAGAAGATGGAAGAACAGTCGATTTCATCAAAGATGGAGGAGACATCGTGCTTGAAAAACTGATGGCCCTCTATACGAATTTTTTCTAGACCTCAAGGGTCCCAGATAACTGGAACACTGCAAACATTACACTAATCCTCAAAAAGGAGATGTTGAAATATTGAACAACTATAGGCGCACAAAATTACTTGCAGTATTGTATAAAATATTCATCAAGTTAATTTCCAGTAGAATAAAGACTACACTGTAATTCAGACAACCACAAGAACAGGCTGGCCTCAGGAAGACATACCCTGCAATGGATCTATTCCACGTCATCAATCAGGCAATCAAGAAATCCGCAGAGCACAATCAGCCGCTCTATATAGCTTTGATAAATTACGAAAAGGCATTTGATTAGGTAAAGATAACAGCAGTCATACAGGCATTACATAATAAAGAAGTACACGACGCTTACGTAAATCTCTTGGAAAATACCTGTAGAGGTTCCGCAGCTACCTTAATTCTCCACAGGAAAGATAGAACGATAGCTATAAAGAAAGGAGACAGACAAGGAGACACAGTCTCTCCAATGCTATTCACTGCATGCTTGCAGGAATTCAAGCTATTGAGCTGGGAAGACTTAGGACTAAGAATCAACGGCAAATATCTCAGCAACCTTCGATTTGCAGATGGCATTGTCCTGTTCAGCAACACTGGGGACGAGTTACAACAAATGATTGAGGACCATAACAATGAGAGTGTAAAAGTAGGCTTGAATATTATTATGCAGATAACAAAGATAACGATGAATAATGAACGATGAACGATGAATAATGAATCGCCAGTCAGCCTTTTGAGTCGATGAGGGAGTACGCTTACCTAGCTCAGTCACTCCCAGGGTACCCTGATAATCAGAAGGAAATTTAAAGAAGAACAAAAATGCGTTGTAGCTCATACGACAGACATTGTCAGATTCTGACTGGAAGCTTACCATTATCATTAAAACGAAAGGTGTACAATCAGTGCATTCTACCGGTGCTAACATATGGGACAGAATCTTGGAGACTGACAAGGAAGCGAGAACAAGTTAAAGACGGCGGAAAGAACGATGGAACGAAGAATGTTAGGCGTAAAGTTAAGAGACAGGAAGAGAGCGGTTAGGATTAAAGAGCAAACAGGGATAGCCGATATTCTAATTGACATTAAGAGAAAAAAATGGAGCTGGGCAGGTTAGATAACCGGTGTGTCATTAGAGTTACAGAATAGGTGCCAAGAGAAGGGAAGCTCAGTCGATGACCACAGAAGACTAGGTGGGGTGTTGAAATTAAGAAGTTCGCCGGCGCCAGCTGGAATCGGTTGGCGCAGGGACATCGCAGGGAGAAGCCTTCGTCCTGCAGTGCACATAAAATAGGATGATGATGATGATGATGATGATGATGATGATGATGATGATGCTTATCGTAGAGGACACAACTCGATCGGCAGCTTTTGAAGGTGCCCTACAAATCTGTGTATCATACTTGCGGTCCTTAGCCAATAATTAAAAAGTTTGGTAATGAAACTTTATTATTGAGTTATTTGTGGAGAAAGCGAAATGTTGCCCCAGTTATTATAGACAAGTGCGAGTAGTATGCGCTCGGTTGAATTCGCTTCCGACGGGCCCTTAACTTTTAAAATCTTGGCTCAAGCTATGTCGAACACCCTGCACATGCAACGTACCTGCTATATAATTCAACAGCTAAAGTTACTCAAACCGTCTCTTACGTGCCTGACTGAATCATGGCTCAGAGTATTGAGGATGGCAACTTTTAAACAAATGTCATAAGAAACAGCTTTCACAGTTCACGTCTTTTACCTTAAATCTTCACAGCCTATTTGATGTGCAAAACAACAGCAGTTCCCAAATCTTAAATGGATGCAATTTTACTGGTGCGGCTTCTTTCTGACAGTGTAGTCGCCCCTGTATAATGTCATTAGCGGCCCTACATGACGCGTTGAAGCTTTTCAGGGCGCCAGGAATTTTAGCGCACCAGCACATGTCGCGTCCGTGCTAGTCGGACCCGTGTATAGTCAGAACACCCCATCCGAGACAGTTCAAGGGCCTTGCTATCGCTGTGAGTGTTGCATCTTTCGAGTGAAAGTGCCAATTTCTCGTCGCTGCGCCCAAGCATGTGTTTCTGTTACTTTTAGAGGTACTGTCCGTTAATGCAAAATACTTTTTTTTTAGTTACCTGAAGCTCACATATAAATATTACCTAGCCTTAGTCTTATTCAGACAAAAGCAGCCTCCGACCACGATCGAACTCGATCACGGTGCGTTCGTTCCATATCAGTCTACAGCTATTGACGTTATTTCATTTAAACCCAGGAAGGTGAAGCCAAGGTCACAGCTAAGCCTGAAACAAATTGCTTCATTTGAACGCATTTTATTTTGTTGGCAAACAGATATCCGCGTTAAGTAGTTTTTTTTTTGTTTTCTGCATATAAAAATGTTTGTGGGGGGGGGGGGGGAGGGTTAATTCACAAAATTTATGCATATATAAGGGCCACTTTTTATTGAATGGTCCCTTTCAATAATGGTATGCCCGACATCATGATTGGCTGGCATACGTTTTTGCGAAGTATTAGCTTAGAACATTTCTTGTGAAGATGGGCGCGGATGTATAAATATAAACCGAACCACCTTGCAGTTCACACGTGCATTCTATAGCTTAGTTTATAATTACCAAGATACTACTGTAAAAAATCGATCGAACAGTAACTTTGACTCGAGCAATAATAAAAAGAAACTGGTCTACCTGCTTTCCCGCACTTCTTAAGGCCACTTGTACACCGCTTAACCACAAGAATGAATCTGTAAGAAGGCATGCGTATTTAATCGATACCGAGCTATCTCTAGTGCAGATACCACCAGTGTCATGTGTACAAGCGAGCAAAGATTTCTCTGACGTTCGTAACAGGCGAAATCAGCACCGTTCTAAAGCAAGACAAATTCACACAACCAGTGACACGAAAGCAGCAACCTCGAAACAGCTGGTTTCTCGCGTCGCAGAGCACGAGTTATTTTGAATAGCTGCACGCAACGCGGTCACAAAGAGGGGGCGGAAACCCACATTTTACCTCCGGAAACGTCCGCTGCCTGTTCCTCATCTTCTCCTCAACCCCAAACTCGGCAGCTACTCAATGCACGAACGAAACTGGACCATCGCTGCGGAGGTAGGGCCGGGGGGGGGACAAGGGGAAAGCTCCAGACAAACTCGCCGCTTGAGAGTTGCCGACCGGACCAAAACGCGAGAACGGGATACCCGTTCCGGAGGAACATAGGGGCGCCTTCGTTGCGTGTCAGCAGCACGCGCAAACGAAGCAGAAAGAGGAGGACCGAAAAATTAAACGAAAAAAAAAGAAATCACAGGAAGGACAATCAGTGAGCAGCAAGCGCCCACTGGTTGGCCGGAGGAATCCAGACCGACGAGCGATCGCCGGCAGAGGGCGCGAGGAACGGCGTCAGCGTAACTTCACTGCAGACGATCGGCCGCCGTGCGCACGCACCCGAGACAAACACCGACAGCCAGCGTCCTTTCGCTTTCTCGTTCTTCTGGATTCCCATTCGTTACTGCGATCTCTCCACCGCCACCGGTCTCGTTCTGGGCGCGTCCCCGATGCCGCCGTCAAACCGGAAGGCGTCGGACAGCACACGGGCTGCTGCGATAAGGGCCTGCTCGCCCCCTCCCCCCTCTACGCCTTCCCCTTCACAACTTTCTCTGCCTCGTTCGTGTGTATTACGCGCCGGGAATGCCACGAGCGAGGGGCGAGGGAAGGCATAAAAGAGGTTAGCCTAATGCCACGCATCGCGGTCTCGAGTCAGGGGGAAAGAAAAACCAACCGCGGAACCCAGCGTGCGGCCATTCCACTCGAAGACACCAGCGTCTGCGGTGAGATCCTCCAGAACCCTGTCGACCGGAAGCCAGGTGCCGTCGCGAGGGCCCCACGTGTAGTGTGGACTGGATAACGCAGTGGACCGCCTCGACGTTCGGCGACTGAGATTCCTGAAGAGTGGACTTGCTCTTGTAGACATTCCCTTTGCCTCAGGAACGCGATGGTCTGGAACAAATACCTCGTCCTTTTTTTCATCCTCCTGTTCTTGCTGATGTTGGTGCACTTCGCGGAGCCGTACCATCATCACCACCATTTGTGGCTGATCAAGCATAAACTGAAGAAGCTGCTCGTCCTCAAGCATCTCAAACAGTAAGTAAACGCGCAAGCACCTGTGGGCAGACAAGTCGTATTTGGGAACTATAAGAGGCTGGAAGTGTTTCTGCTACAGAAACAGGTTCGCTATATATGCAACCTAAAGCTGTCTTATGTTAAGTAAGTTCCATGTGCCTTAGATGGAGAAAGACTTCAGCCGCTGCCTAACGTATAGGCAGAGACGTAGGGGTTTGTTGGGTTTCCTTAGAAATTGTAGACCCTGGGTTTCGGGCAAGGCGCTCACGCAATAAAATCCTCAGCTTTTATATTTCTCAAAAATACTGTACCGAATGGCACGATTGCGCTTGGAGAGGGCTTCGGTGGGTGACATAATCGCGGTTTTTGTTTCAGTCAATCGAAACTTCAATACAATGATTAAGATATAAGAAGTTTATACACATATTTCTTAACGTTCGATTTAATATTTCAGAAAAACTGAATACCGACGTTAGACAGCACTATCCCTGCGCCTACCCATGGCGTCGTCGTATCTGTGCTATCCGCTGCTCGCCTTATTCCTGCCGTCTGTCATCCGCTGTAGAATAGCGGCTTACGGATGTTTCTAGTGCCGAAGCTGCAACAATATTCATCAATACTGGCAACGTCAAGCTAATTAAAGGGTCAGCGTTTTCTGTTTACGGCAACAACTGTCATTCATCACTTGATCTTTCGATTCGCTCTAATACGCAGTGCACTGCTTCGTCCAGTGAGTGCATCAAACGTAGCCAACCTAAAGATAAATTTTCCTCTACAACATTATCAGACGGTGTTCACTAGTGCATAGTATACATGTGTACTGTGTGAAACAGTCAAACTCGCTTTAGCTTGTTGTTGTTGTTGTTGTTGTTGTTGTTGTTGTTGTTGTTGTTGTTGTTGTTGTTTCGGTGCTGGTTTGCTGGCGAACAAGAGGTAGTGATTTATGGAGCTTATCTTACCAAACAACTGAGGGGCTATAAGAGACACGGCGGTGGAGGGTTATGGGTAATTTGGACCGTACGGGTTTCTTTAATGTGTTTTATAGCATGCACGTCACGTCAGTAGTCCTAGTCTGACCCCATCAGAATATGGCAGCCGCGATCGGGATTCGACACGGTGACCTCACGCGGAGGAGCGGAATGTCGTAGCCACTAAGCCTCTACGGGCGGCCGCCAGGTGGACTCCTGTTAGTGAGCAGGTAGGAAGGCACAGAAACATAATGTTGCGGGTTCCTCCGCGCCTGTTACCAGATGCTGGTGCGAAATATGTATTCTTGGACATGGTAATAGCATTGATACAGTAAACATTTCTGTATGATAGTCATAACATTCAAATGTTATACAATGGCCGTACCTCAGGCAACCGAAGTAGTTATACTACCTTCCGGACTGTAGTAAAGATTTCCGCTTTTCGATGGAGGCGAAATGCGAAAACACCCGTGTGCTTAGACTTAGGTGCACGCTAAAGAACCCCAGGTGGTCGAAATTTCCGGAGTCCTCCACTACGGCGTGCCTCATAATCAGAAAGTGGTTTTGGCACGTAAAACCCCATAATTTAATTTAATTTTTGTAATAAAGATTTAAAGAAGCTGTCATTACCGCGATCATCGATTTCTGCGCATGAGTCGGTAGCGTGAAGAGGCAAACTGATTTTTGGTGCCAATAAGCTGTAGCACTATACAGTTGCTTGGGTGGATGTTTCACTGTCAGAATATGTCATTGCCCAATAGTTGCGCTTATTGTTTGCGATATCTTGTAAGAAGAAATGCCTTGGGAGCACGTTATCCATGTCTGAAAGAGGTAAATAATACATTGCCTAGTAAGCTTACTTGCGCATCACGCATTAACAAAACATGTGTTCCCGGATATTGTGCCATGAAGTGCGTTAATTTTGTTCAGCGGTCGACTGAATCGACGATTGAGTCGGTTAAGGACGTACAGTCGCGTTCAATGTGCTACCACGCTGCGGTCGAGGTCGAACGGGCGCCACGATAGCATGGCGGCGCCGACATACGAAAGATTGTTGAATAAATAGCAGTTATTGCAACGGTGTTCATTCCTTGAAAATTTTTTTCGCTTGTCGGCATTGCTTTTCAGTCTTGGGGCTTCTTCAAGCACAGCCAGCGTGTTGCAGCTTATATTAAACGCGACCGTGAAAAAAAAAAGAAAGAGGCAGACACCTGCCTTTGTATCCCTCAAGGTACGCAAATTTTAAGGCTTGGTGCGCTTGTCGGTGCCGGTTGCCACACCAAGAAGTAAACCTGCAGTAAATTTATTAACTGTTATAACTATTCGGAATTCCATCGATCAAATTGAACTGCCTTAGTAGAACGTTTAGAAGGCGTATAATAAACATCGTAGAATAAACGCATATCATTAACCATTCCAGGCGTTCTCTATATTTTTTTTTGGCGAGTCCGTAGACATTCTCTAGACAGCAAGCAGAGTGTTCCACGTCACTGTAGCTGGTAAAAAAACGAGTTTCGAATGCTTTTGCATTATAGCGAATGCGGCCTAGGTAACTACTACTAGGACATGTGTCATCCTAACCCTTTTTGTTTGTGGCCTAGTTCGTTCTTGTACCTGGTTAACGTTTAACAGCGAAACACACCAAGGACACGGCGAGTATAGGAGACGCACGCGTTTCTAAACGCTGAAAAAAAAAAACAGCGTCAGATACCTTCGCGTCCCAAATGCCATTGCGCAAAAACTACAAACTCGCCTTCGTTGTCAGCGTCGATTACGTGGGCGCTTTGTCAACGCTTTTCCCATGCTAGACGAGCACTCGCCTCCAGAGGAACTCAATTCGGTCGACAAGCCTAAAAACGGCCGCCACGTAGATCGCTGTTTGCCGTCACCACGCGAAGATCCCTCTACAGTTGCAAGTTGAAGGTAATCGCCCGTGTGCGTCACCTGCTCGTCTAGCTCTTCGGCTGTGGGCGCTGTTCAACATTCATTATGATATTTAAAGGCCGTGTAGTTCGGTACAGTACGAACAGTCTCTATCGATGCAATGATACAATTACTTAACAGCCTACCAAACCGATATGGTGTGGTTTCTTTACTTTCAATGCAAGGGTTCGTGTTTCTGTCAATGAAACGTCTGTTCTGAACATTAGTCAAAATTAAATTGCATCTAAACATAAACGCCATTTCGCTCAAATCACGTAGTCAGTCTCAGAATTTTAAGCTAAGCTGGTTATGCCAGAGCCACCTGAAGGCGAGCTTTCCCGCGTTGCATTTAACCGTGAGCAAGTGATTGAGACGAACTCTCAACGGATGGTTCGCGGTTACTTACTTTTCTTTTTTCTTGAGACCAATGTGTACGCCTTGAAATAATGCGTTAGTGCGAAAGAATAATGGAGCCACACGAACACGTAAATTGAGTTGACAACAATTGTTCCAAATCTCGCAATACGTAAAAGAAGCAAGCGAATGCCAACTAGGTCAAATGACATACTACGATCTGGAAAGAAAAAAAAACAAAAAGAGAAGGTTTGTTCAGTCAAGGACGGCGGCAGTCACTGAAGCGGAAACAATGACGAAGTAAACAGTGTACGCAATCTTAGGGAACTACGGTCTACCTTCTATTTAGGTGCGTATTGAATGGAAATGAAAGACGGATACACAATGTATACACCAGCGGTTGCATTCAAGCGCAAAAGATGCGGCGCCACTCGGGAAGTACTAGTTGGATGCAGCCGCTTAGCATCCGCAGGTATTCTCAGTTTATTTATGGTTACTTCCTCACTCAATGTCTTCCGACTCGCCAAAGCCCCCCCCCCCCCCCCTCCTCGCGCACACACACAGATGGGTAAAAATACCGGGTTTAATATTGGAGTAAGGACAACCGTCAGGTCTATCTACAAGCGCTATCCCAATCCGTCCCAAAGGGCTATCCCAATTCATTCATGCTGGAGTACAGCCTTCAATACGCAAACAATAAAAAGAGGAAGAAGAAACGGCTCGTATGGGTATGTGTAAAAGGATGTACGACTTTCCTAATCTCTGTTGCACGAAATAAGCTTGTTCTCACTAAAATCGCATAATTTGTTAATAGGCGCACACTCCCGGAAGTAAGCCCCGTATACGCGTAACTGCGCATGCAATCTCGCATTCGGATTAACAGCGTCCTCTGTAACGCAAGCAGCGCTCATTTCCGAGGTATGAAACTAAGAGCCTATAAAAACTACGCATGGCTGGCGAACGTGCAATTCTACTAGGCTCCTCTATCTTGATTAGCATCAATCTTTGCATCATCGTTTCCGCGCTGAATGAGGTCGGCTATGCAACGCGCCTAAATCCCGCTCGAACCAACGTTGTCTGATAAAGCGCAGATTTGATGCTTGTACCGGTGGCCCCATTTGTTGAACTAGATCGATAAGGACCTGCTTCTTTGGAAGCGTAGTATTCTGGGAAGCAGGGCTTAACCAACACTAGCGCCGGTTACGACCAGCTTCCGAGAACTGCATTTGTTGGTGACGTCGAAGCGAGAAACGCGGTGTCCCCATTTTTAGCTACAGTGTTGCTGCCCGCGCGCCTGGGATAGCCTGGAGATATTATGCATGTGGTTACCTGGTTCCTCGTATTTATTCTGGTGTGCTGCATCGCGCCCATTTTTATCCATTCCTCTTAGCATGCATGCGACCGCTTTTGCTTACGGTTTATTTATTTATTTATTTATTTCATGTACCCTCAGGGCCATTGGCATTGGAGAGGGGAGTGGTTACAGGCATACAAAACAAGAAAAATAGGAAATGTGATACAAGGAATAGGAGTATTGCAATAAAAGTTAACAAGTGTGTCTACTCATACAATATTAGCTAAGGCGTTCTTGAAAAGCTGGTAATCTTTGATGGTGGCTGTCAGTGCGGGAAGGTGATTCCACTCTGCTGCTGTACGAGGTATAAATGACTGGAAGAAAGCGTTAGTTCTACAAAATGGAACACCGACCTTGTAGGCATGATCTAATCGAGATGATAGGTGACGTGGGGGAGGGATTAATTCGCTACGCAGGTGTGGATGATGAAACATCTTATGGAACAGACAGATACGAAACGCTTTGCGACGTGAGGCTAGGGATGGTAGATTAAGGCTTGATTTCATTGAAGATATGCTAGCGGTCCTGTTATAGTTGGAAAGAATGAAGCGAACCGAGTTATTTTGGACCATTTCTAGTGAATGTATTAGGTTTTCATGATGAGGGTCCCAGATGGATGCGGCGTACTCTAGTTTCGGACGTATTAATGTTTTGTACAACAGTAGTTTGAGGGATGATGGCGCTTTAGAAAAGTTGCGGCGGATGTAACCGAGCATACGATTAGCATTGTTAATTATGAATGTGATATGTGCAGACCAAGTGAGAGTGGAAGTGATGTGTACACCAAGGTACTTGTATGAGCTTACCGATTCTAAGAGGACATGATCCAAGGAATAAGTGGGGATACTGTTGCAAGTTCTTGATACACGAAGAGATTTACATTTTGTGATGTTAAGTTCCATTAGCCATGTTTTACACCACAATGAAATAGCGTTCAGGTCAGTCTGAAGAGCGGTTACATCGTCACTGCTTGTTATTTCTCTGAAGATTACGCAGTCATCCGCAAATAAATGGATATGAGAGGAAACAGAAGAAGGCAAGTCGTTGATGTAGATTAGAAAAAGAAGAGGCCCGAGGACAGAGCCTTGTGGGACGCCGGAATGGACAGGGTTTGAGTGGGAGTTAAGATTATTAGCTGACACGTATTGCGAGCGGTTTTTAAGGAAACACTCAATCCAAGCAAGAAGTTTGGGGTCAATGTTCATGAGCTGTAGTTTGTGAAGTAGCAGTTTGTGAGACACTTTATCGAAAGCTTTGGAGTAGTCTAGGAAAATGCAATCCGCCATTGAACAAGTATCAAGAATTAGGTGTAGCTTATGTATGAAAGAAGCCAGCTGCGTTTCACAAGAATATGTTTTTCGAAAGCCATGCTGTGAACTTGAAAAAAATGAATTGGACTCAAGAAAGTTAGCAAGCTGTGAATATAGGATGTGTTCTAGTATTTTACATGGGATACTGGTTAGTGAAATAGGCCGATAATTGAGAGGAGAATGCTTGTCACCTGATTTATAAAGTGGAATCACCTTACCGACTTTCCAATCAAGGGGCAGGTATCCTGTGTCAAGTGACTGTTGAAAAAGTTTTGCTAGTAAAATAGATGAATAAACAACAGTGCTGTGCAAAAATTTCACGGAAATTAGGTCATGGCCAGGAGCAGAGGACAGACGCAACGATTTAATCACGGTTTCAATGCCACAGGGTTCAATTGTAATTGGAAACATAGCCTGGTAATCATAACAAGGTGCAGTGGGTGGGGAAACATTACAGGTTACAGAAAAGTTTTGGATAAATGTTTCATTGAGGACGGATGCGATATGATCACAGGGTATGGCATTCCCCGAGTTATCTACAAGAGTTATGGTGTCATCATCTTTTTGATTAATAACGCGCCAGAATTTCTTGGTATCATTTGTTAACATGGATGGCAGTGTGTGACATAAAAAATTGTTTCTGGCGTTTCTTAGCGCTGATACATATTCGCTTGAAGCCAATCGGTAGGCGCTCCAACGAGCTTCACTCGAGGAAAACTTTGCCGACCTGTACAATCGACTCTTTTTATTTGATAACCGTCTTATATGAACATTATACCAGGGAGCGTCTGACTTGCTAGTTACGATGCGAATGGGAATGTACTTGGGAATGTACTGTCGTCTACAGTCACGCATAGCGGAGCTGTCCCGGTGTGGGGGGTGTGTCGTAAAAACAGAAAATAAAAACATACTTCAACGCCCACGATGTATAGTAACACCCGTTATTGCTTTGCACCGAGGGAATTGGGCAAGGAAGTTGGTCGCGCACTCGATTCGAAAAGTTTTGCTTTCCGGCAACGTTTCCCGTCTCGAAGATTCATGGGGTGTTCATAACTCTCCCTTCCACTAAATAATGAAAGATGTGTCCCTGTACATAATCGTTTTTTTTTAAATGTTAGATCTAGCTGGTCCGAATAAAGTCGTTGCCGAGTCTGAACTGCAGAATTTCATATTGGAAAAAGTTCTATTGAAAAGGTTGCGCTCACTACCGCTGAACAAGACATTGTCGGCGTTTATACTAAGCCATTTTAATCACTGTTTGCGCGATAAATAAGGGGGAGCGGGGTGGGGTGTGGGGGCGCGAGGAACATCAAATCCTTTTTTGCACACATCTATTCATTCCCTGTTCTTTCTGTGAAACTAAAAGTATTTAGGAGGACTGTTTCTATACCACTTCCAAAACGTGCTGTTCAACCAAAGCACCATAACAGCCAATGTTACACATAGAAATAAGTTAAAGGTGTAAGTATTGGTTTGTAATTTAGTTTTTGGCACAGATTTATCGCAGGTGCCACAAATGTCTCACAGTGGCACTGAAAACAGCACTATTCTCTTTCTTGTCTTTCAAAGAGCCATCAGTACTGCAGTTTTCTTTAAGGGGCGTGTGCGTGTATGTATTTGGTGGGCGTGGGTGGGTTGGCAATGGGCTTCAACGGCTGTATATTTAAGACTAATCTCATGACTTACGCTCCCAAAATGTGAGCATACATTGAGACGTCATTCCAACAACAGTATTAAACCCCATAATATTAGTGCAGCGCTATAAATTTCGAAGGTCCGGTACTACCGGCAGAAGACAACGAAAAAAAAATTCACCCACGATTACGATGTTTCCTAATGCAAAAGTTGAGGGCAGCTCTATATGTGTTTTCATTCCGCGATATATTGGCTGGCATGGACAACCTGTCTCGCGCGGCACGTTGCAAACGGAGCGGAGTGTGGCACGACTGCCTCGCGAATCGGGAGATCACGAGAGGCGGCGCGTGGGTGACGTGTGGGCGCTCTTTACAGCAGCCACCGCAGACAGACCTACGCTCATGCAGCGCTTTCCTTTCATACAGACGACGTGCGCTACCCTGGCACCATCTCGTAGCCACCGTCGCCGCAAAGCCGTATTGCGCCGCACTATCTTTCCTTCTCGTGCTTTGGCTATGCCCTCCTCCTCCGCTTTCCGCCTCGTGGTTCCGCTAGACCCTCCTTCACCGCTGTACGCCTCGCGCTCTCTTCACTATCGCCATCTTTCATCTCCCGCTGCGCTCCGCGTTGGCTCTTTCATCCTTCGCTGTGCTCGTTCCCTCGGCTACGAGAAGCAACGCCCATGCTCGACGCAGGAACGGGTGCCTAAGGGCTGTGCTCTAAACATTTCACATTTTGTACTATCTCTAGTTAAAGGAATCTATACTTCTGAGCATTTCTGCAGGGCTTGCAGTGACTACACATGTCGCAGTAACGTTGCTTTCTTCTGTATCATATGAAAGCGCAGCAACAAGTGAAAAAGAACGTTATTCTACTTGCTAGAGCGCTTTAGGTATCTGTAGAGGAAGAGAGAGAACGAAGGAAGGAAAGACAGAGAGGTTCAGTAATTACGTATCTGCAGTTCTGTCAGCAAGTGCTGGGTGAGTTGGTGCCACTAAGAAAAACGAAACAATGAAACAAACGCACACGCAAGAAAAATGTAGCAGACAGGAGAGATGCGTGCGTTCAGCATTCGTCCTATGGGTTCTTTGTTTATTGCGTAGGCGTTTCTTTCCCTGATTTCTGTCTTAACTAATGTTGTAGTACCGTGTACTGTTCATGTCCCTCTCAGAAATATATTAGCTACGTCATTGTTAGCCTGGACATTCTACACGCACTTCTTACGTTTCAGCCTCAAGAAACTGCACCTATGGCACCGCCACGGCTAGACGTCCTCGTGGAAGCCAACACACAGGAAAAATTTCGCCATGAACTTCACTTCATCACCTTCGGTGCTGCCATGATGCCAACCGCGCACAGACAACGGGATACGGAC
Source organism: Dermacentor albipictus (assembly GCF_038994185.2). Taxonomy (NCBI): domain Eukaryota; kingdom Metazoa; phylum Arthropoda; class Arachnida; order Ixodida; family Ixodidae; genus Dermacentor; species Dermacentor albipictus. Next base: position 124,512,445 of record NC_091823.1, on the reverse strand, counting down.
GGTCATCGCCTGCCTAAGGAATTTGTAAATCACGACCTCTCATAACATGACTTTCCCTCCTTGATTAAATATTACTCACCCTCAACACAGTGTCTTCGTTATTTTTTTTTCCCCTTGTTTACATCACAGGAAGGATGCAAGCCAGTCAAGGAAGTAGCAAGCCAACGCTTGAGTTTCTACGTAATCTCTACTCTGAACACCGCTCGGTTG